>NC_060249.1:15620630-15714219 GCF_921293095.1 Ischnura elegans | reverse complement strand
TAACTCCTTTTTTGTACACTGCTCTTTTGTTAATTCCTTTTTTGTAAACTCCTTTTTCGCACAATCCTTTTTTGTTAATTCCTTTTTTGTTAACTCATTTTTTGTGCACTCCTCTTTTGTTAATTCCTTTCTTGTTAATTTTTTTTTGTTAATTCCTTTTTTGTTAACTCCTTTTTTGTACACTCCTTTGTTTTTAATTCCTTTTTTTGTAAACTCCTTTTTTGTACAATCCTTTTTTGTTAATTCCTTTTTTGTTAACTCCTTTTTTGTACACTCCTTTTTTGTTAATTCCTTTTTTGTTAACTCCTTTTTTGTACACTCCTTTTTGTTGATTCCTTTTTTTTAACTCCTTTTTTGTGCACTCCTTTTTTGTTAATTTCTTTTTTGCTAACTCCTTTTTTGTGCAATCCTTTTTTGTTAATTCCTTTTTTGTTAACTCCTTTTTTTGTACACTCCTTTTTCGTTAATTCCTTTTTTGTTAACTCCTTTTTTGTACACTCCTTTTTTGTTAATTCCTTTTTTGTTAACTCCTTTTTTGTGCACTCTTTTTTTGTTAATTCCTTTTTTGTTAATTTCTTTTTATTATTTCCTTATTTGTTAACTCCTTTTTTGTAAACTCCTTTTTTGTACAATCCTTTTTTGTTTATTCCTTTTATTTTAACTCCTTTTTTGTACACTCGTTTTTTGTTAATTCCTATTTTGTTTACTCCTTTTTGTACACTCCTTTTTTGTTAATTCCTTTCTTGATAACTCTTTTTTTGTAAACTCCTTTTTTGTTAATTCCTTTTTTGTTAATTCTTTTTTTGTTTATTCCTTTTTTTTAACTCCTTTTTTGTACACTCCTTTTTTGTTATTTCCTGTTTTGTTTACTCCTTTTTGTACACTCCTTTTTTGTTAATTCCTTTTTTGTAAACTCCTTTTCTGTACAATCCTTTTTTGTTAATTCCTTTTTTGTTAACTTCTTTTGTGTACACTCCTTTTTTTTTAATTCCTTTTTTGTTAACTCCTTTTTTGTACACTCCTTTTTGTTAATTCCTTTTTTTTAACTCCTTTTTTGTGCACTCCTTTTTTGTTTATTCCTTTTTTGCTAACTCCTTTTTTGTGCAATCCTTTTTTGTTAATTCCTTTTTTGTTAACTCCTTTTTTGTACACTCCTTTTTCGTTAATTCCTTTTTTGTTAACTCCTTTATTGTACACTCCTTTTTTGTTGATTCCTTTTTTGTTAACTCCTTTTTTGTGCACTCTTTTTTTGTTAATTCCTTTTTTGTTACTTCCTTTTTTGTTAACTCCTATTTTGTAAACTCCTTTTTTGTACAATCTTTTTTGTTTATTCCTTTTATTTTAACTCCTTTTTTGTACACTCCTTTTCTGTTAATTCCTATTTTGTTTACTCCTTTTTGTACACTCCTTTTTTGTTAATTCCTTTTTTGTTAACTCTTTTTTTGTGCACTCCTTTTTTGTTAATTCCTTTTTTGTTAATTCCTTTTTTGGTAACTACTTTTTTGTTCACTCCTTTTTTGTTAATACCTTTTTTGTTAACTCCTTTTTTGTACACTCTTTTGTAGTTTATTCCTTTTTTGTAAACTCCTTTTTTGTACAATACTTTTTTTTCAATCATTTTTGGTTAACTACTTTTTTGTTAACTCGATTTTTAACTCCTTTTTTGTTAACTGCTTTTTGTTGACTTCTTTTTTGGTAACTATTTTCTTGTTATCTCCCTTTTTATAACTCCTTTTTTATTAATTCCTTTTTTTTAACTCCTTTTTTGTGCACTCATTTTTTATTAATTCCTTTTTTGTTAATTCCTTTTTTGTTAATTCCTTTTTTGTTAACTCCTTTTTTGTATACCCTTTTTTGTTAATTCCTTTTTTGTAAACTCCTTTTTTGTACAATCCTTTTTTGTTAATTCCTTTTTTGTTAACTTCTTTTTTGTACACTCCTTTTTTGTTAATTCCTTTTTTGTTTACTCCTTTTTTGTACACTCCTTTTTTTTAATTCCTTTTTTGTAAACTCCTTTTTTGTACAATCCTTTTTTGTTAATTCCTTTTTTGTTAACTTCTTTTTTGTACACTCCTTTTTTGTTAATTTTTTTTTTAAACTCCGTTCTTGTGCACTCCTTTTTTGTTAATTCCTTTATATTAGTTCCTCTTTTGTTAATTCGTTTTTTGTTAACTCCTTTTTTGTTAACTCCTTTTTTGTTAATCCCTTTTTTGTTAACTCCTTTTTTGTACACTCCTTTTTTGTTAATTCCTTTTTTGTTAACTCTTACTTTGTTCCCTACATTTTGCTAATTCCTTTAACGTTAACTCCTATTTTTAACTCCTTTTTTGGTAACTAATTTTTTATTGACTCCTTTTTTGTAAACTCCTTTTTTACACTCCTTTTTTGTTATTTCCTTTTTTTTAACTCCTTTTTGTGCTCTCCTTTTATATTAATTCCTTTTTTGTTAATTGCTTTTTTGTTAACTCCTTTTTTGTTTACTCCTTTTTCGTGAACTCCTTTTTTGTTAATTCCTTTTTTTTTTATTCCTATTTTATTAACTCCTTTTTTGTTCACTCCTTTTTTGTTAATTCCTTTTTTTTGACTCCTTTTTTTAACTCCATTTTAGCTAATTCCTTTTTTATTAACTTTTTTTTGTTTACTCTATTTTTGTGAACCCTTTTTTGGTTTATTCATTTTTTGTTTGTCCTTTTTTGTTATCTCCTTTTTATGTAATTTACATTTTTGTTTAACTCTTTTCTTGTTATCTTCATTTTTGTTTACTCTATATTTGTTAGCTTGTTTTTGTTTAATTCCTTTTTTGTTAACTCTTATTTTGTTCCCTTCATTTTGCTTATTCCTTTTCGTTAACTCTTTTTTTTAACTCCTTTTTTGTTGACTCCTTTTTTGTAAACTCCTTTTTTGTACACTCCTTTTTTGTTTATTCCTTTTTTGTTAACTCCTTTTTTGTACAATCCTTTTTTGTTAATTCCTTTTTTGTACACTCTTTTTTGTTAATTCCTATTTTGTTTACTCCTTTTTGTACACTCCTTTTTTGTTATTTCCTTTTTTGTTAACTCCTTTTTTGTGAACTCCTTTTTTGTTAATGCCTTTTTTGTTAATTCCTTTTTTGTTAATTCATTTCTTGTTGTTTACTTTTTTGTTAAACCTTTTTTTGTTAACAAATTTTTTATTAACTCCTATTTTGTTTGATCTTTTTTTTTTAACTCTTTTTTTGTTAATTTCTTTTAGTGACTCCTTTTAATTATCTCCTTTTTTGTTCAATCCTTTTTTGTTAACTCCTTTTATCTTGACTCTTTTTAGTTAATGTTTTATTGTTAATTCCTATTTTGTTGACTCCGTCTTCGTTAACTCCTTTTTTGTTAACTTCTTTTTTGTTGAATCCTTTTTTGTTCATTCATTTTTGGTTAACTAATTTTTTGTAAACTCGATTTTTAACTCCTTTTTTGTTAACTGCTTTTTGTTTACTCCTTTTTTGAAAACTTCTTTTTTGTATACTCCTTTTTTGTTAATTTCTTATTTGTACACTCCTTTTTTTTAATTCCTTTTTTGTTAACTCCTTTTTTGTACACTCCGCTTTTGTTAATCCCTTTTTTGTAAACTCCTTTTTCGTACAATCTTTTTTTTTAATTCCTTTTTTGTTAACTCCTTTTTTGTACACACCTTTTTTGTTAATTCCTTTTTTGTTAATTTCTTTTTTATTAATTCCTTTTTTGTTAACTCCTTTTTTGTAAACTCCTTTTTTGTACAATCCTTTTTTGTTTATTCCTTTTATTTTAATTCCTTTTTTGTACACTCCTTTTTTGTTAATTCCTATTTTGTTTACTCCTTTTTGTACACTCCTTTTTTGTTAATTCCTTTTTTGTTAACTCTTTTTTTGTGCACTCCTTTTTTGTTAATTCGTTTTTTGTTAATTCCTTTTTTGTTAATTTCTTTTCTGTTAACTCTTTTTTATTACACTCCTTTTTTGTTAATTCCTTTTTTGTTAACTCCTTTTTTGTACACCCTATTTTTTTGTTAATTCCTTTTTTGTTAACTCCTCTTATGTAAACTACATTTTTGTTAATTCCTTTTTTGTGCACTCCTTTTTTGTTAATTCCTTTTTTGTTAACTTCCTTTTTGTTAATTCCTTTTTTGTTAACTCTTACTTTGTTCCCTACATTTTGCTAATTCCTTTAACGTTAACTCCTATTTTTAACTCCTTTTTTGGTAACTCCTTTTTTGTTGACTCCTTTTTTGTAAACTCCTTTTTTAAACTCCTTTTTTGTTATTTCCTTTTTTTTAACTCCTTTTTTGTGCACTCCTTTTTTGTTAATACCTTTTTTGTTCATTCCTTTTTTGTTAATTCATTTTTGTTGTTTCCTATTTTGTTAAACCTTTTTTTGTTAACAAATTTTTGTTAACTCCTATTTTGTTTGATTTTTTTTAACCCTTTTTTTGTTAATTTCTTTTAGTGACTCCTTTTAATTATTTCCTTTTTTGTTCAATCCTTTTTTTTAACTCCTTTTCTCTTGACTCTTTTTAGTTAATTTTTTTTTGTTAATTCCTATTTTGTTTACTCCGTCTTCGTTAACTCCTTTTTTGTTAATTTCTTTTTTTTTTGAATCCTTTTTTGTTAACTCCTTTTGTTGTAAACTCCTTTTTTGTTAATTCCTTTTTTGTTAACTCCTTTTATGTGCACTCCTTTGTTGTACATTCCTTTTTTGATAATTCTTTTTTGTTAATTCCTTTTTTGTTAACTCCTTTTTTGTACACTCCTTTTTTGTTAATTCCTTTTTTGTTAACCATTTTTTGTACACTCCTTTTTTTAATTCCTTTTTCGTTAACTCCTTTTTTGTACACTGCTCTTTTGTTAATTCCTTTTTTGTAAACTCCTTTTTCGCACAATCCTTTTTTGTTAATTCCTTTTTTGTTAACTCCTTTTTTTTACACTCCTTTTTTGTTAATTCCTTTTTTGTTGACTCCTTTTTTGTGTACTCCTCTTTTGTTAATTCCTTTTTTGTTAATTTTTTTTTGTTAATTCCTTTTTTGTTAACTCCTTTTTTGTACACTCCTTTGTTTTTAATTCCTTTTTTTGTAAACTCCTTTTTTGTACAATATTTTTTTGGTAATTCCTTTTTTGTTAACTCCTTTTTTGTACACTCCTTTTTTGTTAATTCCTTTTTTGTTAACTCTTTTTTTGTGCACTCCTTTTTTGTTAATTCGTTTTTTGTTAATTCCTTTTTTGTTTATTCCTTTTTTGTTAATTCCTTTTTTGTACACTCCTTTTTTGTTAATTTCTTTTCTGTTAACTCTTTTTTATTACACTCCTTTTTTGTTAATTCCTTTTTTGTTAACTCCTTTTTTGTACACCCTATTTTTTTGTTAATTCCTTTTTTGTTAACTCCTCTTATGTAAACTACATTTTTGTTAATTCCTTTTTTGTGCACTCCTTTTTTGTTAATTCCTTTTTTGTTAATTCCTTTTTTGTTAATTCCTTTTTTGTTAACTCCTTTTTTGTTCACTCCTTTTTTGTTAATTTTTTTTTTGTTAACTCCTTTTTTGTGCACTCTTTTGTTGTTTATTCCTTTTTTGTAAACTCCTTTTTTGTACAATACTTTTTTTTCAATCATTTTTGGTTCACTTTTTTTTTGTTAACTCGATTTTTAACTCCTTTTTTGTTAACTGCTTTTTGTTGACTTTTTTTTTGGTAACTCCTTTCTTGTTATCTCCCTTTTTATAACTCCTTTTTATTTAATTCCTTTTTTTTAACTCCTTTATGTACATTCATTTTTTTTTAATTCCTTTTTTTTAATTCTTTTTTTGTTAATTCCTTTTTTGTTAACTTCTTTTTTGTATACCCTTTTTTGTTAATTCCTTTTTTGTAAACTCCTTTTTTGTACAATCCTTTTTTGTTAATTCCTTTTTTGTTGACTTCTTTTTTGTACACTCCTTTTTTGTTAATTCCTTTTTTTTACTCCTTTTTTGTACACTCCTTTTTTTAATTCCTTTTTTGTAAACTCCTTTTTTGTACAATCCTTTTTTGTTAATTCCTTTCTTGTCAACTTCTTTTTGGAACACTACTTTTTTGTTAATTTTTTTTTTAAATCCGTTTTTGTGCACTCCTTTTTTGTTAATTCCTTTATATAAGTTCTTTTTTTTGTTCATTCGTTTTTTGTTAACTCCTTTTTTGTTAATTCCTTTTTTGTTAAGTCCATTTTTGCATACTCCCTTTTTGTTAATTCCTTTTTTGTTAACTCTTACTTTGTTCCCTACATTTTGCTAATTCCTTTAACGTTAACTCCTATTTTTAACTCCTTTTTTGGTAACTCCTTTTTTGTTGACTCCTTTTTTGTAAACTCCTTTTTTGTACAATCCTTTTTTGTTATTTCCTTTTTTTTAACTCCTTTTTTGTGCACTCCTTTTTTGTTAATACCTTTTTTGTTCATTCCTTTTTTGTTAATTCATTTTTGTTGTTTCCTATTTTGTTAAACCTTTTTTTGTTAACAAATTTTTGTTAACTCCTATTTTGTTTGATTTTTTTTAACCCTTTTTTTGTTAATTTCTTTTAGTGACTCCTTTTAATTATTTCCTTTTTTGTTCAATCCTTTTTTTTAACTCCTTTTCTCTTGACTCTTTTTAGTTAATTTTTTTTTGTTAATTCCTATTTTGTTTACTCCGTCTTCGTTAACTCCTTTTTTGTTAATTTCTTTTTTTTTTGAATCCTTTTTTGTTAACTCCTTTTGTTGTAAACTCCTTTTTTGTTAATTCCTTTTTTGTTAACTCCTTTTATGTGCACTCCTTTGTTGTACATTCCTTTTTTGATAATTCTTTTTTGTTAATTCCTTTTTTGTTAACTCCTTTTTTGTACACTCCTTTTTTGTTAATTCCTTTTTTGTTAACCATTTTTTGTACACTCCTTTTTTTAATTCCTTTTTCGTTAACTCCTTTTTTGTACACTGCTCTTTTGTTAATTCCTTTTTTGTAAACTCCTTTTTCGCACAATCCTTTTTTGTTAATTCCTTTTTTGTTAACTCCTTTTTTTTACACTCCTTTTTTGTTAATTCCTTTTTTGTTGACTCCTTTTTTGTGTACTCCTCTTTTGTTAATTCCTTTTTTGTTAATTTTTTTTTGTTAATTCCTTTTTTGTTAACTCCTTTTTTGTACACTCCTTTGTTTTTAATTCCTTTTTTTGTAAACTCCTTTTTTGTACAATATTTTTTTGGTAATTCCTTTTTTGTTAACTCCTTTTTTGTACACTCCTTTTTTGTTAATTCCTTTTTTGTTAACTCTTTTTTTGTGCACTCCTTTTTTGTTAATTCGTTTTTTGTTAATTCCTTTTTTGTTTATTCCTTTTTTGTTAATTCCTTTTTTGTACACTCCTTTTTTGTTAATTTCTTTTCTGTTAACTCTTTTTTATTACACTCCTTTTTTGTTAATTCCTTTTTTGTTAACTCCTTTTTTGTACACCCTATTTTTTTGTTAATTCCTTTTTTGTTAACTCCTCTTATGTAAACTACATTTTTGTTAATTCCTTTTTTGTGCACTCCTTTTTTGTTAATTCCTTTTTTGTTAATTCCTTTTTTGTTAATTCCTTTTTTGTTAACTCCTTTTTTGTTCACTCCTTTTTTGTTAATTTTTTTTTTGTTAACTCCTTTTTTGTGCACTCTTTTGTTGTTTATTCCTTTTTTGTAAACTCCTTTTTTGTACAATACTTTTTTTTCAATCATTTTTGGTTCACTTTTTTTTTGTTAACTCGATTTTTAACTCCTTTTTTGTTAACTGCTTTTTGTTGACTTTTTTTTTGGTAACTCCTTTCTTGTTATCTCCCTTTTTATAACTCCTTTTTATTTAATTCCTTTTTTTTAACTCCTTTATGTACATTCATTTTTTTTTAATTCCTTTTTTTTAATTCTTTTTTTGTTAATTCCTTTTTTGTTAACTTCTTTTTTGTATACCCTTTTTTGTTAATTCCTTTTTTGTAAACTCCTTTTTTGTACAATCCTTTTTTGTTAATTCCTTTTTTGTTGACTTCTTTTTTGTACACTCCTTTTTTGTTAATTCCTTTTTTTTACTCCTTTTTTGTACACTCCTTTTTTTAATTCCTTTTTTGTAAACTCCTTTTTTGTACAATCCTTTTTTGTTAATTCCTTTCTTGTCAACTTCTTTTTGGAACACTACTTTTTTGTTAATTTTTTTTTTAAATCCGTTTTTGTGCACTCCTTTTTTGTTAATTCCTTTATATAAGTTCTTTTTTTTGTTCATTCGTTTTTTGTTAACTCCTTTTTTGTTAATTCCTTTTTTGTTAAGTCCATTTTTGCATACTCCCTTTTTGTTAATTCCTTTTTTGTTAACTCTTACTTTGTTCCCTACATTTTGCTAATTCCTTTAACGTTAACTCCTATTTTTAACTCCTTTTTTGGTAACTCCTTTTTTGTTGACTCCTTTTTTGTAAACTCCTTTTTTAAACTCCTTTTTTGTTATTTCCTTTTTTTTAACTCCTTTTTTGTGCACTCCTTTTTTGTTAATACCTTTTTTGTTCATTCCTTTTTTGTTAATTCATTTTTGTTGTTTCCTATTTTGTTAAACCTTTTTTTGTTAACAAATTTTTGTTAACTCCTATTTTGTTTGATTTTTTTTAACCCTTTTTTTGTTAATTTCTTTTAGTGACTCCTTTTAATTATTTCCTTTTTTGTTCAATCCTTTTTTTTAACTCCTTTTCTCTTGACTCTTTTTAGTTAATTTTTTTTTGTTAATTCCTATTTTGTTTACTCCGTCTTCGTTAACTCCTTTTTTGTTAATTTCTTTTTTTTTTGAATCCTTTTTTGTTAACTCCTTTTGTTGTAAACTCCTTTTTTGTTAATTCCTTTTTTGTTAACTCCTTTTATGTGCACTCCTTTGTTGTACATTCCTTTTTTGATAATTCTTTTTTGTTAATTCCTTTTTTGTTAACTCCTTTTTTGTACACTCCTTTTTTGTTAATTCCTTTTTTGTTAACCATTTTTTGTACACTCCTTTTTTTAATTCCTTTTTCGTTAACTCCTTTTTTGTACACTGCTCTTTTGTTAATTCCTTTTTTGTAAACTCCTTTTTCGCACAATCCTTTTTTGTTAATTCCTTTTTTGTTAACTCCTTTTTTTTACACTCCTTTTTTGTTAATTCCTTTTTTGTTGACTCCTTTTTTGTGTACTCCTCTTTTGTTAATTCCTTTTTTGTTAATTTTTTTTTGTTAATTCCTTTTTTGTTAACTCCTTTTTTGTACACTCCTTTGTTTTTAATTCCTTTTTTTGTAAACTCCTTTTTTGTACAATATTTTTTTGGTAATTCCTTTTTTGTTAACTCCTTTTTTGTACACTCCTTTTTTGTTAATTCCTTTTTTGTTAACTCTTTTTTTGTGCACTCCTTTTTTGTTAATTCGTTTTTTGTTAATTCCTTTTTTGTTTATTCCTTTTTTGTTAATTCCTTTTTTGTACACTCCTTTTTTGTTAATTTCTTTTCTGTTAACTCTTTTTTATTACACTCCTTTTTTGTTAATTCCTTTTTTGTTAACTCCTTTTTTGTACACCCTATTTTTTTGTTAATTCCTTTTTTGTTAACTCCTCTTATGTAAACTACATTTTTGTTAATTCCTTTTTTGTGCACTCCTTTTTTGTTAATTCCTTTTTTGTTAATTCCTTTTTTGTTAATTCCTTTTTTGTTAACTCCTTTTTTGTTCACTCCTTTTTTGTTAATTTTTTTTTGTTAACTCCTTTTTTGTGCACTCTTTTGTTGTTTATTCCTTTTTTGTAAACTCCTTTTTTGTACAATACTTTTTTTTCAATCATTTTTGGTTCACTTTTTTTTTGTTAACTCGATTTTTAACTCCTTTTTTGTTAACTGCTTTTTGTTGACTTTTTTTTTGGTAACTCCTTTCTTGTTATCTCCCTTTTTATAACTCCTTTTTATTTAATTCCTTTTTTTTAACTCCTTTATGTACATTCATTTTTTATTAATTCCTTTTTTTAATTCTTTTTTTGTTAATTCCTTTTTTGTTAACTTCTTTTTTGTATACCCTTTTTTGTTAATTCCTTTTTTGTAAACTCCTTTTTTGTACAATCCTTTTTTGTTAATTCCTTTTTTGTTGACTTCTTTTTTGTACACTCCTTTTTTGTTAATTCCTTTTTTTTACTCCTTTTTTGTACACTCCTTTTTTTAATTCCTTTTTTGTAAACTCCTTTTTTGTACAATCCTTTTTTGTTAATTCCTTTCTTGTCAACTTCTTTTTGGAACACTACTTTTTTGTTAATTTTTTTTTTAAATCCGTTTTTGTGCACTCCTTTTTTGTTAATTCCTTTATATAAGTTCTTTTTTTTGTTCATTCGTTTTTTGTTAACTCCTTTTTTGTTAATTCCTTTTTTGTTAAGTCCATTTTTGCATACTCCCTTTTTGTTAATTCCTTTTTTGTTAACTCTTACTTTGTTCCCTACATTTTGCTAATTCCTTTAACGTTAACTCCTATTTTTAACTCCTTTTTTGGTAACTCCTTTTTTGTTGACTCCTTTTTTGTAAACTCCTTTTTTAAACTCCTTTTTTGTTATTTCCTTTTTTTTAACTCCCTTTTTGTGCACTCCTTTTTTGTTAATACCTTTTTTGTTCATTCCTTTTTTGTTAATTCATTTTTGTTGTTTCCTATTTTGTTAAACCTTTTTTTGTTAACAAATTTTTGTTAACTCCTATTTTGTTTGATTTTTTTTAACCCTTTTTTTGTTAATTTCTTTTAGTGACTCCTTTTAATTATTTCCTTTTTTGTTCAATCCTTTTTTTTAACTCCTTTTCTCTTGACTCTTTTTAGTTAATTTTTTTTTGTTAATTCCTATTTTGTTTACTCCGTCTTCGTTAACTCCTTTTTTGTTAATTTCTTTTTTTTTTGAATCCTTTTTTGTTAACTCCTTTTGTTGTAAACTCCTTTTTTGTTAATTCCTTTTTTGTTAACTCCTTTTATGTGCACTCCTTTGTTGTACATTCCTTTTTTGATAATTCTTTTTTGTTAATTCCTTTTTTGTTAACTCCTTTTTTGTACACTCCTTTTTTGTTAATTCCTTTTTTGTTAACCATTTTTTGTACACTCCTTTTTTTAATTCCTTTTTCGTTAACTCCTTTTTTGTACACTGCTCTTTTGTAAATTCCTTTTTTGTAAACTCCTTTTTCGCACAATCCTTTTTTGTTAATTCCTTTTTTGTTAACTCCTTTTTTTTACACTCCTTTTTTGTTAATTCCTTTTTTGTTGACTCCTTTTTTGTGTACTCCTCTTTTGTTAATTCCTTTTTTGTTAATTTTTTTTTGTTAATTCCTTTTTTGTTAACTCCTTTTTTGTACACTCCTTTGTTTTTAATTCCTTTTTTTGTAAACTCCTTTTTTGTACAATATTTTTTTGGTAATTCCTTTTTTGTTAACTCCTTTTTTGTACACTCCTTTTTTGTTAATTCCTTTTTTGTTAACTCCTTTTTTGTACACTTCTTTTTGTTAATTCCTTTTTTGTTAACTTCTTTTTTGTACACTCCTTTTTTGTTAATTATTTTTTTGTTTACTCCTTTTTTGTACACTCCTTTTTTTTAATTCCTTTTTTGTAAACTCCTTTTTTGTACAATCCTTTTTTGTTAATTCCTTTTTTGTTAACTTCTTTTTTGTACACTCCTTTTTTGTTAATTTTTTTTTTAAACTCCGTTCTTGTGCACTCCTTTTTTGTTAATTCCTTTATATTAGTTCCTTTTTTGTTAATTCGTTTTTTGTTAACTCCTTTTTTGTTAACTCCTTTTTTGTTAATCCCTTTTTTGTTAACTCCTTTTTTGTACACTCCTTTTTTGTTAAATCCTTTTTTGTTAACTCTTACTTTGTTCCCTACATTTTGCTAATTCCTTTAACGTTAACTCCTATTTTTAACTCCTTTTTTGGTAACTAATTTTTTATTGACTCCTTTTTTGTAAACTCCTTTTTTACACTCCTTTTTGTTATTTCCTTTTTTTTAACTCCTTTTTGTGCTCTCCTTTTATGTTAATTCCTTTTATATTAATTCCTTTTTTGTTAATTGCTTTTTTGTTAACTCCTTTTTTGTTTACTCCTTTTTCGTGAACTCCTTTTTTTGTTAATTCCTTTTTTTTTATTCCTATTTTATTAACTCCTTTTTTGTTCACTCCTTTTTTGTTAATTCCTTTTTTTTGACTCCTTTTTTTAACTCCATTTTAGCTAATTCCTTTTTTATTAACTTTTTTTTGTTTACTCTATTTTTGTGAACCCTTTTTTGGTTTATTCATTTTTTGTTTGTCCTTTTTTGTTATCTCCTTTTTTTTTTAAGTTCCATTTTTGTTTAACTCTTTTCTTGTTATCTTCATTTTTGTTTACTCTATATTTGTTAGCTTGTTTTTGTTTAATTCCTTTTTTGTTAACTCTTATTTTGTTCCCTTCATTTGGCTAATTCCTTTTCGTTAACTCTTTTTTTTAACTCCTTTTTTGTTGACTCCTTTTTTGTAAACTCCTTTTTTGTACACTCCTTTTTTGTTTATTCCTTTTTTGTTAACTCCTCTTTTGTACAATCCTTTTTTGTTAATTCCTTTTTTGTACACTCTTTTTTGTTAATTCCTATTTTGTTTACTTCTTTTTGTACACTCCTTTTTTGTTATTTCCTTTTTTGTTAACTCCTTTTTTGTGCACTCCTTTTTTGTTAATTCCTTTTTTGTTAATTCCTTTTTTGTTAATTCATTTCTTGTTGTTTACTTTTTTGTTAAACCTTTTTTTGTTAACAAATTTTTTATTAACTCCTATTTTGTTTGATCTTTTTTTTAACTCTTTTTTTGTTAATTTCTTTTAGTGACTCCTTTTAATTATCTCCTTTTTTGTTCAATCCTTTTTTGTTAACTCCTTTTATCTTGACTCTTTTTAGTTAATGTTTTATTGTTAATTCCTATTTTGTTGACTCCGTCTTCGTTAACTCCTTTTTTGTTAACTTCTTTTTTGTTGAATCCTTTTTTGTTCATTCATTTTTGGTTAACTTATTTTTTGTAAACTCGATTTTTAACTCCTTTTTTGTTAACTGCTTTTTGTTTACTCCTTTTTTGAAAACTTCTTTTTTGTATACTCCTTTTTTGTTAATTTCTTATTTGTACACTCCTTTTTTTTTAATTCCTTTTTTGTTAACTCCTTTTTTGTACACTCCGCTTTTGTTAATCTCTTTTTTGTAAACTCCTTTTTCGTACAATCTTTTTTTTTTAATTCCTTTTTTGTTAACTCCTTTTTTGTACACTCCTTTTTTGTTAATTCCTTTTTTGTTAACTCCTTTTTTGTTAATTTCTTTTTTATTAATTCCTTTTTTGTTAATTCCTTTTTTGTAAACTCCTTTTTTGTACAATCCTTTTTTGTTTATTCCTTTTATTTTAACTCCTTTTTTGTACACTCCTTTTTTGTTAATTCCTATTTTGTTTACTCCCTTTTGTACACTCCTTTTTTGTTAATTCCTTTTTTGTTAACTCTTTTTTTGTGCACTCCTTTTTTGTTAATTCGTTTTTTGTTAATTCCTTTTTTGTTTATTCCTTTTTTGTTAATTCCTTTTTTGTACACTCCTTTTTTGTTAATTTCTTTTCTGTTAACTCTTTTTTATTACACTCCTTTTTTGTTAATTCCTTTTTTGTTAACTCCTTTTTTGTACACCCTATTTTTTTGTTAATTCCTTTTTTGTTAACTCCTCTTATGTAAACTACATTTTTGTTAATTCCTTTTTTGTGCACTCCTTTTTTGTTAATTCCTTTTTTGTTAATTCCTTTTTTGTTAATTCCTTTTTTGTTAACTCCTTTTTTGTTCACTCCTTTTTTGTTAATTCCTTTTTTGTTAACTCCTTTTTTGTACACTCTTTTGTTGTTTATTCCTTTTTTGTAAACTCCTTTTTTGTACAATACTTTTTTTTCAATCATTTTTGGTTCACTTTTTTTTTGTTAACTCGATTTTTAACTCCTTTTTTGTTAACTGCTTTTTGTTGACTTTTTTTTTGGTAACTCCTTTCTTGTTATCTCCCTTTTTATAACTCCTTTTTATTTAATTCCTTTTTTTTAACTCCTTTATGTACATTCATTTTTTATTAATTCCTTTTTTTAATTCTTTTTTTGTTAATTCCTTTTTTGTTAACTTCTTTTTTGTATACCCTTTTTTGTTAATTCCTTTTTTGTAAACTCCTTTTTTGTACAATCCTTTTTTGTTAATTCCTTTTTTGTTGACTTCTTTTTTGTACACTCCTTTTTTGTTAATTCCTTTTTTTTTACTCCTTTTTTGTACACTCCTTTTTTTAATTCCTTTTTTGTAAACTCCTTTTTTTACAATCCTTTTTTGTTAATTCCTTTTTTGTTAACTTCTTTTTTGAACACTACTTTTTTGTTAATTTTTTTTTTAAATCCGTTTTTGTGCACTCCTTTTTTGTTAATTCCTTTATATAAGTTCTTTTTTTTGTTCATTCGTTTTTTGTTAACTCCTTTTTTGTTCACTCCTTTTTTGTTAATACCTTTTTTGTTAAGTCCATTTTTGCATACTCCCTTTTTGTTAATTCCTTTTTTGTTAACTCTTACTTTGTTCCCTACATTTTGCTAATTCCTTTTACGTTAACTCCTATTTTTAACTCTTTTTTTGGTAACTCCTTTTTTGTTGACTCCTTTTTTGTAAACTCCTTTTTTACACTCCTTTTTTGTTATTTCCTTTTTTTAACTCCTTTTTTGTGCACTCCTTTTTTGTTAATACCTTTTTTGTTCATTCCTTTTTTGTTAATTCATTTTTGTTGTTTCCTATTTTGTTAAACCTTTTTTTGTTAACAAATTTTTTTTAACTCCTATTTTGTTTGATTTTTTTTAACCCTTTTTTTTTTAATTTCTTTTAGTGACTCCTTTTAATTATTTCCTTTTTTGTTCAATCCTTTTTTGTTAACTCCTTTTCTCTTGACTCTTTTTTGTTAATTTTTTTTTGTTAATTCCTATTTTGTTTACTCCGTCTTCGTTAACTCCTTTTTTGTTAATTTCTTTTTTTTTTGAATCCTTTTTTGTTAACTCCTTTTGTTGTAAACTCCTTTTTTGTTAATTCCTTTTTTGTTAACTCCTTTTTTGTGCACTCCTTTTTTGTAAATTCCTTTTTTGATAATTCTTTTTTGTTAATTCCTTTTTTTTTAATTCCTTTTTTGTTAACTCCTTTTTTGTACACTCCGCTTTTGTTAATCCCTTTTTTGTAAACTCCTTTTTCGTACAATCTTTTTTTTTAATTCCTTTTTTGTTAACTCCTTTTTTGTACACTCCTTTTTTGTTAATTCCTTTTTTGTTAATTCCTTTTTTGTTAATTTCTTTTTTATTAATTCCTTTTTTGTTAACTCCTTTTTTGTAAACTCCTTTTTTGTACAATCCTTTTTTGTTTATTCCTTTTATTTTAACTCCTTTTTTGTACACTCCTTTTTTGTTAATTCCTATTTTGTTTACTCCCTTTTGTACACTCCTTTTTTGTTAATTCCTTTTTTGTTAACTCTTTTTTTGTGCACTCCTTTTTTGTTAATTCGTTTTTTGTTAATTCCTTTTTTGTTTATTCCTTTTTTGTTAATTCCTTTTTTGTACACTCCTTTTTTGTTAATTTCTTTTTTGTTAACTCTTTTTTATTACACTCCTTTTTTGTTAATTCCTTTTTTGTTAACTCCTTTTTTGTACACCCTATTTTTTTGTTAATTCCTTTTTTGTTAACTCCTCTTATGTAAACTACATTTTTGTTAATTCCTTTTTTGTGCACTCCTTTTTTGTTAATTCCTTTTTTGTTAATTCCTTTTTTGTTAATTCCTTTTTTGTTAACTCCTTTTTTGTTCACTCCTTTTTTGTTAATTCCTTTTTTGTTAACTCCTTTTTTGTACACTCTTTTGTTGTTTATTCCTTTTTTGTAAACTCCTTTTTTGTACAATACTTTTTTTTCAATCATTTTTGGTTCACTTTTTTTTTGTTAACTCGATTTTTAACTCCTTTTTTGTTAACTGCTTTTTGTTGACTTTTTTTTTGGTAACTCCTTTCTTGTTATCTCCCTTTTTATAACTCCTTTTTATTTAATTCCTTTTTTTTAACTCCTTTATGTACATTCATTTTTTATTAATTCCTTTTTTTTAATTCTTTTTTTGTTAATTCCTTTTTTGTTAACTTCTTTTTTGTATACCCTTTTTTGTTAATTCCTTTTTTGTAAACTCCTTTTTTGTACAATCCTTTTTTGTTAATTCCTTTTTTGTTGACTTCTTTTTTGTACACTCCTTTTTTGTTAATTCCTTTTTTTTTACTCCTTTTTTGTACACTCCTTTTTTTAATTCCTTTTTTGTAAACTCCTTTTTTTACAATCCTTTTTTGTTAATTCTTTTTTTGTTAACTTCTTTTTTGAACACTACTTTTTTGTTAATTTTTTTTTTAAATCCGTTTTTGTGCACTCCTTTTTTGTTAATTCCTTTATATAAGTTCTTTTTTTTGTTCATTCGTTTTTTGTTAACTCCTTTTTTGTTCACTCCTTTTTTGTTAATACCTTTTTTGTTAAGTCCATTTTTGCATACTCCCTTTTTGTTAATTCCTTTTTTGTTAACTCTTACTTTGTTCCCTACATTTTGCTAATTCCTTTTACGTTAACTCCTATTTTTAACTCTTTTTTTGGTAACTCCTTTTTTGTTGACTCCTTTTTTGTAAACTCCTTTTTTACACTCCTTTTTTGTTATTTCCTTTTTTTAACTCCTTTTTTGTGCACTCCTTTTTTGTTAATACCTTTTTTGTTCATTCCTTTTTTGTTAATTCATTTTTGTTGTTTCCTATTTTGTTAAACCTTTTTTTGTTAACAAATTTTTTTTAACTCCTATGTTGTTCGATTTTTTTTAACCCTTTTTTTGTTAATTTCTTTTAGTGACTCCTTTTAATTATTTCCTTTTTTGTTCAATCCTTTTTTGTTAACTCCTTTTCTCTTGACTCTTTTTTGTTAATTTTTTTTTGTTAATTCCTATTTTGTTTACTCCGTCTTCGTTAACTCCTTTTTTGTTAATTTCTTTTTTTTTTTAATCCTTTTTTGTTAACTCCTTTTGTTGTAAACTCCTTTTTTGTTAATTCCTTTTTTGTTAACTCCTTTTTTGTGCACTCCTTTTTTGTAAATTCCTTTTTTGATAATTCTTTTTTGTTAATTCCTTTTTTGTTAACTCCTTTTTTGTACACTCCTTTTTTGTTAATTCCTTTTTTGTTAACCATTTTTTGTACACTCCTTTTTTTTAATTCCTTTTTCGTTAACTCCTTTTTTGTACACTGCTCTTTTGTTAATTCCTTTTTTGTAAACTCCTTTTTCGCACAATCCTTTTTTGTTAATTCCTTTTTTGTTAACTCCTTTTTTTTACACTCCTTTTTTGTTAATTCCTTTTTTGTTGACTCCTTTTTTGTGCACTCCTCTTTTGTTAATTCCTTTTTTGTTAATTTTTTTTTTGTTAATTCCTTTTTTGTTAACTCCTTTTTTGTACACTCCTTTGTTTTTAATTCCTTTTTTTGTAAACTCCTTTTTTGTACAATCTTTTTTTGTTAATTCCTTTTTTGTTAACTCCTTTTTTGTACACTCCTTTTTTGTTAATTCCTTTTTTGTTAACTCCTTTTTTGTACACTCCTTTTTGTTAATTCCTTTTTTTTAACTCCTTTTTTGTGCACTCCTTTTTTGTTAATTCCTTTTTTGGTAACTCCTTTTTTGTGCAATCCTTTTTTGTTAATTCATTTTTTGTTAACTCCTTTTTTGTACACTCCTTTTTCGTTAATTCCTTTTTTGTTAACTCCTTTTTTGTACACTCCTTTTTTGTTAATTCCTTTTTTATTAACTCCTTTTTTGTGACTCTTTTTTTGTTAATTCCTTTTTTGTTAATTTCTTTTTATTAATTCCTTATTTGTTAACTCCTTTTTTGTAAACTCCTTTTTTGTACAATGCTTTTTTGTTTATTCCTTTTATTTTAACTCCTTTTTTGTACACTCGTTTTTTGTTAATTCCTATTTTGTTTACTCCTTTTTGTACACACCTTTTTTGTTAATTCCTTTCTTGATAACTCATTTTTTGTAAACTCCTTTTTTGTTAATTCCTTTTTTGTTAATTCCTTTTTTGTTTATTCCTTTTTTGTTAACTCCTTTTTTGTACACTCCTTTTTTGTTAAATCCTATTTTGTTTACTCCTTTTTGTACACTCCTTTTTTGTTAATTCCTTTTTTGTAAACTCCTTTTATGTACAATCCTTTTTTGTTAATTCCTTTTTTGTAAACTCCTTTTTTGTACACTCCTTTTTTGTTTATTCCTTTTTTGCTAACTCCTTTTTTGTGCAATCCTTTTTTGTTAATTCCTTTTTGTTAACTCCTTATTTGTACACTCCTTTTTCGTTAATTCCTTTTTTGTTAACTCCTTTATTGTACACTCCTTTTTTGTTGATTCCTTTTTTGTTAACTCCTTTTTTGTGCACTCTTTTTTTGTTAATTCCTTTTTTGTTAATTTCTTTTTTATTAATTCCTTTTTTGTTAACTCCTTTTTTGTAAACTTCTTTTTTGTACAATCCTTTTTTGTTTATTCCTTTTATTTTAACTCCTTTTTTGTACACTCCTTTTTTGTTAATTCCTATTTTGTTTACTCCTTTTTGTACACTCCTTTTTTGTTAATTCCTTTTTTGTTAACTCTTTTTTTTGTGCACTCCTTTTTTGTTAATTCCTTTTTTGTTACTACCTTTTGTTTTATTCCTTTTTTGTTAACTCCCTTTTTGTACACTCCTTTTTTGTTAATTTCTTTTTTGTTAACTCTTTTTTTTACACTCCTTTTTTGTTAATTCCTTTTTTGTTAACTCCTTTTTTGTACACTCCTTTTTTGTTAATTCCTTTTTTGTTAACTCCCTTTTTATAACTCCTTTTTATTTAATTCCTTTTTTTTAACTCCTTTATGTACATTCATTTTTTATTAATTCCTTTTTTTTAATTCTTTTTTTGTTAATTCCTTTTTTGTTAACTTCTTTTTTGTATACCCTTTTTTGTTAATTCCTTTTTTGTAAACTCCTTTTTTGTACAATCCTTTTTTGTTAATTCCTTTTTTGTTGACTTCTTTTTTGTACACTCCTTTTTTGTTAATTCCTTTTTTTTACTCCTTTTTTGTACACTCCTTTTTTTAATTCCTTTTTCGTTAACTCCTTTTTTGTACACTGCTCTTTTGTAAATTCCTTTTTTGTAAACTCCTTTTTCGCACAATCCTTTTTTGTTAATTCCTTTTTTGTTAACTCCTTTTTTTTACACTCCTTTTTTGTTAATTCCTTTTTTGTTGACTCCTTTTTTGTGTACTCCTCTTTTGTTAATTCCTTTTTTGTTAATTTTTTTTTGTTAATTCCTTTTTTGTTAACTCCTTTTTTGTACACTCCTTTGTTTTTAATTCCTTTTTTTGTAAACTCCTTTTTTGTACAATATTTTTTTGGTAATTCCTTTTTTGTTAACTCCTTTTTTGTACACTCCTTTTTTGTTAATTCCTTTTTTGTTAACTCCTTTTTTGTACACTTCTTTTTGTTAATTCCTTTTTTGTTAACTTCTTTTTTGTACACTCCTTTTTTGTTAATTATTTTTTTGTTTACTCCTTTTTTGTACACTCCTTTTTTTTAATTCCTTTTTTGTAAACTCCTTTTTTGTACAATCCTTTTTTGTTAATTCCTTTTTTGTTAACTTCTTTTTTGTACACTCCTTTTTTGTTAATTTTTTTTTTAAACTCCGTTCTTGTGCACTCCTTTTTTGTTAATTCCTTTATATTAGTTCCTTTTTTGTTAATTCGTTTTTTGTTAACTCCTTTTTTGTTAACTCCTTTTTTGTTAATCCCTTTTTTGTTAACTCCTTTTTTGTACACTCCTTTTTTGTTAAATCCTTTTTTGTTAACTCTTACTTTGTTCCCTACATTTTGCTAATTCCTTTAACGTTAACTCCTATTTTTAACTCCTTTTTTGGTAACTAATTTTTTATTGACTCCTTTTTTGTAAACTCCTTTTTTACACTCCTTTTTGTTATTTCCTTTTTTTTAACTCCTTTTTGTGCTCTCCTTTTATGTTAATTCCTTTTATATTAATTCCTTTTTTGTTAATTGCTTTTTTGTTAACTCCTTTTTTGTTTACTCCTTTTTCGTGAACTCCTTTTTTGTTAATTCCTTTTTTTTTATTCCTATTTTATTAACTCCTTTTTTGTTCACTCCTTTTTTGTTAATTCCTTTTTTTTGACTCCTTTTTTTAACTCCATTTTAGCTAATTCCTTTTTTATTAACTTTTTTTTGTTTACTCTATTTTTGTGAACCCTTTTTTGGTTTATTCATTTTTTGTTTGTCCTTTTTTGTTATCTCCTTTTTTTTTAAGTTCCATTTTTGTTTAACTCTTTTCTTGTTATCTTCATTTTTGTTTACTCTATATTTGTTAGCTTGTTTTTGTTTAATTCCTTTTTTGTTAACTCTTATTTTGTTCCCTTCATTTGGCTAATTCCTTTTCGTTAACTCTTTTTTTTAACTCCTTTTTTGTTGACTCCTTTTTTGTAAACTCCTTTTTTGTACACTCCTTTTTTGTTTATTCCTTTTTTGTTAACTCCTCTTTTGTACAATCCTTTTTTGTTAATTCCTTTTTTGTACACTCTTTTTTGTTAATTCCTATTTTGTTTACTTCTTTTTGTACACTCCTTTTTTGTTATTTCCTTTTTTGTTAACTCCTTTTTTGTGCACTCCTTTTTTGTTAATTCCTTTTTTGTTAATTCCTTTTTTGTTAATTCATTTCTTGTTGTTTACTTTTTTGTTAAACCTTTTTTTGTTAACAAATTTTTTATTAACTCCTATTTTGTTTGATCTTTTTTTTAACTCTTTTTTTGTTAATTTCTTTTAGTGACTCCTTTTAATTATCTCCTTTTTTGTTCAATCCTTTTTTGTTAACTCCTTTTATCTTGACTCTTTTTAGTTAATGTTTTATTGTTAATTCCTATTTTGTTGACTCCGTCTTCGTTAACTCCTTTTTTGTTAACTTCTTTTTTGTTGAATCCTTTTTTGTTCATTCATTTTTGGTTAACTTATTTTTTGTAAACTCGATTTTTAACTCCTTTTTTGTTAACTGCTTTTTGTTTACTCCTTTTTTGAAAACTTCTTTTTTGTATACTCCTTTTTTGTTAATTTCTTATTTGTACACTCCTTTTTTTTTAATTCCTTTTTTGTTAACTCCTTTTTTGTACACTCCGCTTTTGTTAATCTCTTTTTTGTAAACTCCTTTTTCGTACAATCTTTTTTTTTTAATTCCTTTTTTGTTAACTCCTTTTTTGTACACTCCTTTTTTGTTAATTCCTTTTTTGTTAATTCCTTTTTTGTTAATTTCTTTTTTATTAATTCCTTTTTTGTTAACTCCTTTTTTGTAAACTCCTTTTTTGTACAATCCTTTTTTGTTTATTCCTTTTATTTTAACTCCTTTTTTGTACACTCCTTTTTTGTTAATTCCTATTTTGTTTACTCCCTTTTGTACACTCCTTTTTTGTTAATTCCTTTTTTGTTAACTCTTTTTTTGTGCACTCCTTTTTTGTTAATTCGTTTTTTGTTAATTCCTTTTTTGTTTATTCCTTTTTTGTTAATTCCTTTTTTGTACACTCCTTTTTTGTTAATTTCTTTTCTGTTAACTCTTTTTTATTACACTCCTTTTTTGTTAATTCCTTTTTTGTTAACTCCTTTTTTGTACACCCTATTTTTTTGTTAATTCCTTTTTTGTTAACTCCTCTTATGTAAACTACATTTTTGTTAATTCCTTTTTTGTGCACTCCTTTTTTGTTAATTCCTTTTTTGTTAATTCCTTTTTTGTTAATTCCTTTTTTGTTAACTCCTTTTTTGTTCACTCCTTTTTTGTTAATTCCTTTTTTGTTAACTCCTTTTTTGTACACTCTTTTTTTGTTTATTCCTTTTTTGTAAACTCCTTTTTTGTACAATACTTTTTTTTCAATCATTTTTGGTTCACTTTTTTTTTGTTAACTCGATTTTTAACTCCTTTTTTGTTAACTGCTTTTTGTTGACTTTTTTTTTGGTAACTCCTTTCTTGTTATCTCCCTTTTTATAACTCCTTTTTATTTAATTCCTTTTTTTTAACTCCTTTATGTACATTCATTTTTTATTAATTCCTTTTTTTAATTCTTTTTTTGTTAATTCCTTTTTTGTTAACTTCTTTTTTGTATACCCTTTTTTGTTAATTCCTTTTTTGTAAACTCCTTTTTTGTACAATCCTTTTTTGTTAATTCCTTTTTTGTTGACTTCTTTTTTGTACACTCCTTTTTTGTTAATTCCTTTTTTTTTACTCCTTTTTTGTACACTCCTTTTTTTAATTCCTTTTTTGTAAACTCCTTTTTTTACAATCCTTTTTTGTTAATTCCTTTTTTGTTAACTTCTTTTTTGAACACTACTTTTTTGTTAATTTTTTTTTTAAATCCGTTTTTGTGCACTCCTTTTTTGTTAATTCCTTTATATAAGTTCTTTTTTTTGTTCATTCGTTTTTTGTTAACTCCTTTTTTGTTCACTCCTTTTTTGTTAATACCTTTTTTGTTAAGTCCATTTTTGCATACTCCCTTTTTGTTAATTCCTTTTTTGTTAACTCTTACTTTGTTCCCTACATTTTGCTAATTCCTTTTACGTTAACTCCTATTTTTAACTCTTTTTTTGGTAACTCCTTTTTTGTTGACTCCTTTTTTGTAAACTCCTTTTTTACACTCCTTTTTTGTTATTTCCTTTTTTTAACTCCTTTTTTGTGCACTCCTTTTTTGTTAATACCTTTTTTGTTCATTCCTTTTTTGTTAATTCATTTTTGTTGTTTCCTATTTTGTTAAACCTTTTTTTGTTAACAAATTTTTTTTAACTCCTATTTTGTTTGATTTTTTTTAACCCTTTTTTTTTTAATTTCTTTTAGTGACTCCTTTTAATTATTTCCTTTTTTGTTCAATCCTTTTTTGTTAACTCCTTTTCTCTTGACTCTTTTTTGTTAATTTTTTTTTGTTAATTCCTATTTTGTTTACTCCGTCTTCGTTAACTCCTTTTTTGTTAATTTCTTTTTTTTTTGAATCCTTTTTTGTTAACTCCTTTTGTTGTAAACTCCTTTTTTGTTAATTCCTTTTTTGTTAACTCCTTTTTTGTGCACTCCTTTTTTGTAAATTCCTTTTTTGATAATTCTTTTTTGTTAATTCCTTTTTTTTTAATTCCTTTTTTGTTAACTCCTTTTTTGTACACTCCGCTTTTGTTAATCCCTTTTTTGTAAACTCCTTTTTCGTACAATCTTTTTTTTTAATTCCTTTTTTGTTAACTCCTTTTTTGTACACTCCTTTTTTGTTAATTCCTTTTTTGTTAATTCCTTTTTTGTTAATTTCTTTTTTATTAATTCCTTTTTTGTTAACTCCTTTTTTGTAAACTCCTTTTTTGTACAATCCTTTTTTGTTTATTCCTTTTATTTTAACTCCTTTTTTGTACACTCCTTTTTTGTTAATTCCTATTTTGTTTACTCCCTTTTGTACACTCCTTTTTTGTTAATTCCTTTTTTGTTAACTCTTTTTTTGTGCACTCCTTTTTTGTTAATTCGTTTTTTGTTAATTCCTTTTTTGTTTATTCCTTTTTTGTTAATTCCTTTTTTGTACACTCCTTTTTTGTTAATTTCTTTTCTGTTAACTCTTTTTTATTACACTCCTTTTTTGTTAATTCCTTTTTTGTTAACTCCTTTTTTGTACACCCTATTTTTTTGTTAATTCCTTTTTTGTTAACTCCTCTTATGTAAACTACATTTTTGTTAATTCCTTTTTTGTGCACTCCTTTTTTGTTAATTCCTTTTTTGTTAATTCCTTTTTTGTTAATTCCTTTTTTGTTAACTCCTTTTTTGTTCACTCCTTTTTTGTTAATTCCTTTTTTGTTAACTCCTTTTTTGTACACTCTTTTGTTGTTTATTCCTTTTTTGTAAACTCCTTTTTTGTACAATACTTTTTTTTCAATCATTTTTGGTTCACTTTTTTTTTGTTAACTCGATTTTTAACTCCTTTTTTGTTAACTGCTTTTTGTTGACTTTTTTTTTGGTAACTCCTTTCTTGTTATCTCCCTTTTTATAACTCCTTTTTATTTAATTCCTTTTTTTTAACTCCTTTATGTACATTCATTTTTTATTAATTCCTTTTTTTTAATTCTTTTTTTGTTAATTCCTTTTTTGTTAACTTCTTTTTTGTATACCCTTTTTTGTTAATTCCTTTTTTGTAAACTCCTTTTTTGTACAATCCTTTTTTGTTAATTCCTTTTTTGTTGACTTCTTTTTTGTACACTCCTTTTTTGTTAATTCCTTTTTTTTTACTCCTTTTTTGTACACTCCTTTTTTTAATTCCTTTTTTGTAAACTCCTTTTTTTACAATCCTTTTTTGTTAATTCTTTTTTTGTTAACTTCTTTTTTGAACACTACTTTTTTGTTAATTTTTTTTTTAAATCCGTTTTTGTGCACTCCTTTTTTGTTAATTCCTTTATATAAGTTCTTTTTTTTGTTCATTCGTTTTTTGTTAACTCCTTTTTTGTTCACTCCTTTTTTGTTAATACCTTTTTTGTTAAGTCCATTTTTGCATACTCCCTTTTTGTTAATTCCTTTTTTGTTAACTCTTACTTTGTTCCCTACATTTTGCTAATTCCTTTTACGTTAACTCCTATTTTTAACTCTTTTTTTGGTAACTCCTTTTTTGTTGACTCCTTTTTTGTAAACTCCTTTTTTACACTCCTTTTTTGTTATTTCCTTTTTTTAACTCCTTTTTTGTGCACTCCTTTTTTGTTAATACCTTTTTTGTTCATTCCTTTTTTGTTAATTCATTTTTGTTGTTTCCTATTTTGTTAAACCTTTTTTTGTTAACAAATTTTTTTTAACTCCTATGTTGTTCGATTTTTTTTAACCCTTTTTTTGTTAATTTCTTTTAGTGACTCCTTTTAATTATTTCCTTTTTTGTTCAATCCTTTTTTGTTAACTCCTTTTCTCTTGACTCTTTTTTGTTAATTTTTTTTTTGTTAATTCCTATTTTGTTTACTCCGTCTTCGTTAACTCCTTTTTTGTTAATTTCTTTTTTTTTTTAATCCTTTTTTGTTAACTCCTTTTGTTGTAAACTCCTTTTTTGTTAATTCCTTTTTTGTTAACTCCTTTTTTGTGCACTCCTGTTTTGTAAATTCCTTTTTTGATAATTCTTTTTTGTTAATTCCTTTTTTGTTAACTCCTTTTTTGTACACTCCTTTTTTGTTAATTCCTTTTTTGTTAACCATTTTTTGTACACTCCTTTTTTTTAATTCCTTTTTCGTTAACTCCTTTTTTGTACACTGCTCTTTTGTTAATTCCTTTTTTGTAAACTCCTTTTTCGCACAATCCTTTTTTGTTAATTCCTTTTTTGTTAACTCCTTTTTTTTACACTCCTTTTTTGTTAATTCCTTTTTTGTTGACTCCTTTTTTGTGCACTCCTCTTTTGTTAATTCCTTTTTTGTTAATTTTTTTTTTGTTAATTCCTTTTTTGTTAACTCCTTTTTTGTACACTCCTTTGTTTTTAATTCCTTTTTTTGTAAACTCCTTTTTTGTACAATCTTTTTTTGTTAATTCCTTTTTTGTTAACTCCTTTTTTGTACACTCCTTTTTTGTTAATTCCTTTTTTGTTAACTCCTTTTTTGTACACTCCTTTTTGTTAATTCCTTTTTTTTAACTCCTTTTTTGTGCACTCCTTTTTTGTTAATTCCTTTTTTGGTAACTCCTTTTTTGTGCAATCCTTTTTTGTTAATTCATTTTTTGTTAACTCCTTTTTTGTACACTCCTTTTTCGTTAATTCCTTTTTTGTTAACTCCTTTTTTGTACACTCCTTTTTTGTTAATTCCTTTTTTATTAACTCCTTTTTTGTGACTCTTTTTTTGTTAATTCCTTTTTTGTTAATTTCTTTTTATTAATTCCTTATTTGTTAACTCCTTTTTTGTAAACTCCTTTTTTGTACAATGCTTTTTTGTTTATTCCTTTTATTTTAACTCCTTTTTTGTACACTCGTTTTTTGTTAATTCCTATTTTGTTTACTCCTTTTTGTACACACCTTTTTTGTTAATTCCTTTCTTGATAACTCATTTTTTGTAAACTCCTTTTTTGTTAATTCCTTTTTTGTTAATTCCTTTTTTGTTTATTCCTTTTTTGTTAACTCCTTTTTTGTACACTCCTTTTTTGTTAAATCCTATTTTGTTTACTCCTTTTTGTACACTCCTTTTTTGTTAATTCCTTTTTTGTAAACTCCTTTTATGTACAATCCTTTTTTGTTAATTCCTTTTTTGTAAACTCCTTTTTTGTACACTCCTTTTTTGTTTATTCCTTTTTTGCTAACTCCTTTTTTGTGCAATCCTTTTTTGTTAATTCCTTTTTGTTAACTCCTTATTTGTACACTCCTTTTTCGTTAATTCCTTTTTTGTTAACTCCTTTATTGTACACTCCTTTTTTGTTGATTCCTTTTTTGTTAACTCCTTTTTTGTGCACTCTTTTTTTGTTAATTCCTTTTTTGTTAATTTCTTTTTTATTAATTCCTTTTTTGTTAACTCCTTTTTTGTAAACTTCTTTTTTGTACAATCCTTTTTTGTTTATTCCTTTTATTTTAACTCCTTTTTTGTACACTCCTTTTTTGTTAATTCCTATTTTGTTTACTCCTTTTTGTACACTCCTTTTTTGTTAATTCCTTTTTTGTTAACTCTTTTTTTGTGCACTCCTTTTTTGTTAATTCCTTTTTTGTTACTACCTTTTGTTTTATTCCTTTTTTGTTAACTCCCTTTTTGTACACTCCTTTTTTGTTAATTTCTTTTTTGTTAACTCTTTTTTTTACACTCCTTTTTTGTTAATTCCTTTTTTGTTAACTCCTTTTTTGTACACTCCTTTTTTGTTAATTCCTTTTTTGTTAACTCCCTTTTTATAACTCCTTTTTATTTAATTCCTTTTTTTTAACTCCTTTATGTACATTCATTTTTTATTAATTCCTTTTTTTTAATTCTTTTTTTGTTAATTCCTTTTTTGTTAACTTCTTTTTTGTATACCCTTTTTTGTTAATTCCTTTTTTGTAAACTCCTTTTTTGTACAATCCTTTTTTGTTAATTCCTTTTTTGTTGACTTCTTTTTTGTACACTCCTTTTTTGTTAATTCCTTTTTTTTACTCCTTTTTTGTACACTCCTTTTTTTAATTCCTTTTTTGTAAACTCCTTTTTTGTACAATCCTTTTTTGTTAATTCCTTTCTTGTCAACTTCTTTTTGGAACACTACTTTTTTGTTAATTTTTTTTTTAAATCCGTTTTTGTGCACTCCTTTTTTGTTAATTCCTTTATATAAGTTCTTTTTTTTGTTCATTCGTTTTTTGTTAACTCCTTTTTTGTTAATTCCTTTTTTGTTAAGTCCATTTTTGCATACTCCCTTTTTGTTAATTCCTTTTTTGTTAACTCTTACTTTGTTCCCTACATTTTGCTAATTCCTTTAACGTTAACTCCTATTTTTAACTCCTTTTTTGGTAACTCCTTTTTTGTTGACTCCTTTTTTGTAAACTCCTTTTTTAAACTCCTTTTTTGTTATTTCCTTTTTTTTAACTCCTTTTTTGTGCACTCCTTTTTTGTTAATACCTTTTTTGTTCATTCCTTTTTTGTTAATTCATTTTTGTTGTTTCCTATTTTGTTAAACCTTTTTTTGTTAACAAATTTTTGTTAACTCCTATTTTGTTTGATTTTTTTAACCCTTTTTTTGTTAATTTCTTTTAGTGACTCCTTTTAATTATTTCCTTTTTTGTTCAATCCTTTTTTTTAACTCCTTTTCTCTTGACTCTTTTTAGTTAATTTTTTTTTGTTAATTCCTATTTTGTTAACTCCGTCTTCGTTAACTCCTTTTTTGTTAATTTCTTTTTTTTCTGAATCCTTTTTTGTTAACTCCTTTTGTTGTAAACTCCTTTTTTGTTAATTCCTTTTTTGTTAACTCCTTTTATGTGCACTCCTTTGTTGTACATTCCTTTTTTGATAATTCTTTTTTGTTAATTCCTTTTTTGTTAACTCCTTTTTTGTACACTCCTTTTTTGTTAATTCCTTTTTTGTTAACCATTTTTTGTACACTCCTTTTTTTAATTCCTTTTTCGTTAACTCCTTTTTTGTACACTGCTCTTTTGTTAATTCCTTTTTTGTAAACTCCTTTTTCGCACAATCCTTTTTTGTTAATTCCTTTTTTGTTAACTCCTTTTTTTTACACTCCTTTTTTGTTAATTCCTTTTTTGTTGACTCCTTTTTTGTGTACTCCTCTTTTGTTAATTCCTTTTTTGTTAATTTTTTTTTGTTAATTCCTTTTTTGTTAACTCCTTTTTTGTACACTCCTTTGTTTTTAATTCCTTTTTTTGTAAACTCCTTTTTTGTACAATATTTTTTTGGTAATTCCTTTTTTGTTAACTCCTTTTTTGTACACTCCTTTTTTGTTAATTCCTTTTTTGTTAACTCCTTTTTTGTACACTTCTTTTTGTTAATTCCTTTTTTGTTAACTTCTTTTTTGTACACTCCTTTTTTGTTAATTATTTTTTTGTTTACTCCTTTTTTGTACACTCCTTTTTTTTAATTCCTTTTTTGTAAACTCCTTTTTTGTACAATCCTTTTTTGTTAATTCCTTTTTTGTTAACTTCTTTTTTGTACACTCCTTTTTTGTTAATTTTTTTTTTAAACTCCGTTCTTGTGCACTCCTTTTTTGTTAATTCCTTTATATTAGTTCCTTTTTTGTTAATTCGTTTTTTGTTAACTCCTTTTTTGTTATCTCCTTTTTTGTTAATCCCTTTTTTGTTAACTCCTTTTTTGTACACTCCTTTTTTGTTAATTCCTTTTTTGTTAACTCTTACTTTGTTCCCTACATTTTGCTAATTCCTTTAACGTTAACTCCTATTTTTAACTCCTTTTTTGGTAACTAATTTTTTATTGACTCCTTTTTTGTAAACTCCTTTTTTACACTCCTTTTTGTTATTTCCTTTTTTTTAACTCCTTTTTGTGCTCTCCTTTTATGTTAATTCCTTTTATATTAATTCCTTTTTTGTTAATTGCTTTTTTGTTAACTCCTTTTTTGTTTACTCCTTTTTCGTGAACTCCTTTTTTGTTAATTCCTTTTTTTTTATTCCTATTTTATTAACTCCTTTTTTGTTCACTCCTTTTTTGTTAATTCCTTTTTTTTGACTCCTTTTTTTAACTCCATTTTAGCTAATTCCTTTTTTATTAACTTTTTTTTGTTTACTCTATTTTTGTGAACCCTTTTTTGGTTTATTCATTTTTTGTTTGTCCTTTTTTGTTATCTCCTTTTTTGTAAGTTCCATTTTTGTTTAACTCTTTTCTTGTTATCTTCATTTTTGTTTACTCTATATTTGTTAGCTTGTTTTTGTTTAATTCCTTTTTTGTTAACTCTTATTTTGTTCCCTTCATTTGGCTAATTCCTTTTCGTTAACTCTTTTTTTTAACTCCTTTTTTGTTGACTCCTTTTTTGTAAACTCCTTTTTTGTACACTCCTTTTTTGTTTATTCCTTTTTTGTTAACTCCTCTTTTGTACAATCCTTTTTTGTTAATTCCTTTTTTGTACACTCTTTTTTGTTAATTCCTATTTTGTTTACTTCTTTTTGTACACTCCTTTTTTGTTATTTCCTTTTTTGTTAACTCCTTTTTTGTGCACTCCTTTTTTGTTAATTCCTTTTTTGTTAATTCCTTTTTTGTTAATTCATTTCTTGTTGTTTACTTTTTTGTTAAACCTTTTTTTGTTAACAAATTTTTTATTAACTCCTATTTTGTTTGATCTTTTTTTTTAACTCTTTTTTTGTTAATTTCTTTTAGTGACTCCTTTTAATTATCTCCTTTTTTGTTCAATCCTTTTTTGTTAACTCCTTTTATCTTGACTCTTTTTAGTTAATGTTTTATTGTTAATTCCTATTTTGTTGACTCCGTCTTCGTTAACTCCTTTTTTGTTAACTTCTTTTTTGTTGAATCCTTTTTTGTTCATTCATTTTTGGTTAACTTATTTTTTGTAAACTCGATTTTTAACTCCTTTTTTGTTAACTGCTTTTTGTTTACTCCTTTTTTGAAAACTTCTTTTTTGTATACTCCTTTTTTGTTAATTTCTTATTTGTACACTCCTTTTTTTTTAATTCCTTTTTTGTTAACTCCTTTTTTGTACACTCCGCTTTTGTTAATCCCTTTTTTGTAAACTCCTTTTTCGTACAATCTTTTTTTTTTAATTCCTTTTTTGTTAACTCCTTTTTTGTACACTCCTTTTTTGTTAATTCCTTTTTTGTTAATTCCTTTTTTGTTAATTTCTTTTTTATTAATTCCTTTTTTGTTAACTCCTTTTTTGTAAACTCCTTTTTTGTACAATCCTTTTTTGTTTATTCCTTTTATTTTAACTCCTTTTTTGTACACTCCTTTTTTGTTAATTCCTATTTTGTTTACTCCCTTTTGTACACTCCTTTTTTGTTAATTCCTTTTTTGTTAACTCTTTTTTTGTGCACTCCTTTTTTGTTAATTCGTTTTTTGTTAATTCCTTTTTTGTTTATTCCTTTTTTGTTAATTCCTTTTTTGTACACTCCTTTTTTGTTAATTTCTTTTCTGTTAACTCTTTTTTATTACACTCCTTTTTTGTTAATTCCTTTTTTGTTAACTCCATTTTTGTACACCCTATTTTTTTGTTAATTCCTTTTTTGTTAACTCCTCTTATGTAAACTACATTTTTGTTAATTCCTTTTTTGTGCACTCCTTTTTTGTTAATTCCTTTTTTGTTAATTCCTTTTTTGTTAATTCCTTTTTTGTTAACTCCTTTTTTGTTCACTCCTTTTTTGTTAATTCCTTTTTTGTTAACTCCTTTTTTGTACACTCTTTTGTTGTTTATTCCTTTTTTGTAAACTCCTTTTTTGTACAATACTTTTTTTTCAATCATTTTTGGTTCACTTTTTTTTTGTTAACTCGATTTTTAACTCCTTTTTTGTTAACTGCTTTTTGTTGACTTTTTTTTTGGTAACTCCTTTCTTGTTATCTCCCTTTTTATAACTCCTTTTTATTTAATTCCTTTTTTTTAACTCCTTTATGTACATTCATTTTTTATTAATTCCTTTTTTTTAATTCTTTTTTTGTTAATTCCTTTTTTGTTAACTTCTTTTTTGTATACCCTTTTTTGTTAATTCCTTTTTTGTAAACTCCTTTTTTGTACAATCCTTTTTTGTTAATTCCTTTTTTGTTGACTTCTTTTTTGTACACTCCTTTTTTGTTAATTCCTTTTTTTTTACTCCTTTTTTGTACACTCCTTTTTTTAATTCCTTTTTTGTAAACTCCTTTTTTTACAATCCTTTTTTGTTAATTCCTTTTTTGTTAACTTCTTTTTTGAACACTACTTTTTTGTTAATTTTTTTTTTAAATCCGTTTTTGTGCACTCCTTTTTTGTTAATTCCTTTATATAAGTTCTTTTTTTTGTTCATTCGTTTTTTGTTAACTCCTTTTTTGTTCACTCCTTTTTTGTTAATACCTTTTTTGTTAAGTCCATTTTTGCATACTCCCTTTTTGTTAATTCCTTTTTTGTTAACTCTTACTTTGTTCCCTACATTTTGCTAATTCCTTTTACGTTAACTCCTATTTTTAACTCTTTTTTTGGTAACTCCTTTTTTGTTGACTCCTTTTTTGTAAACTCCTTTTTTACACTCCTTTTTTGTTATTTCCTTTTTTTAACTCCTTTTTTGTGCACTCCTTTTTTGTTAATACCTTTTTTGTTCATTCCTTTTTTGTTAATTCATTTTTGTTGTTTTCTATTTTGTTAAACCTTTTTTTGTTAACAAATTTTTTTTAACTCCTATTTTGTTTGATTTTTTTTAACCCTTTTTTTTTTAATTTCTTTTAGTGACTCCTTTTAATTATTTCCTTTTTTGTTCAATCCTTTTTTGTTAACTCCTTTTCTCTTGACTCTTTTTTGTTAATTTTTTTTTGTTAATTCCTATTTTGTTTACTCCGTCTTCGTTAACTCCTTTTTTGTTAATTTCTTTTTTTTTTGAATCCTTTTTTGTTAACTCCTTTTGTTGTAAACTCCTTTTTTGTTAATTCCTTTTTTGTTAACTCCTTTTTTGTGCACTCCTTTTTTGTAAATTCCTTTTTTGATAATTCTTTTTTGTTAATTCCTTTTTTTTTAATTCCTTTTTTGTTAACTCCTTTTTTGTACACTCCGCTTTTGTTAATCCCTTTTTTGTAAACTCCTTTTTCGTACAATCTTTTTTTTTTAATTCCTTTTTTGTTAACTCCTTTTTTGTACACTCCTTTTTTGTTAATTCCTTTTTTGTTAATTCCTTTTTTGTTAATTTCTTTTTTATTAATTCCTTTTTTGTTAACTCCTTTTTTGTAAACTCCTTTTTTGTACAATCCTTTTTTGTTTATTCCTTTTATTTTAACTCCTTTTTTGTACACTCCTTTTTTGTTAATTCCTATTTTGTTTACTCCCTTTTGTACACTCCTTTTTTGTTAATTCCTTTTTTGTTAACTCTTTTTTTGTGCACTCCTTTTTTGTTAATTCGTTTTTTGTTAATTCCTTTTTTGTTTATTCCTTTTTTGTTAATTCCTTTTTTGTACACTCCTTTTTTGTTAATTTCTTTTCTGTTAACTCTTTTTTATTACACTCCTTTTTTGTTAATTCCTTTTTTGTTAACTCCTTTTTTGTACACCCTATTTTTTTGTTAATTCCTTTTTTGTTAACTCCTCTTATGTAAACTACATTTTTGTTAATTCCTTTTTTGTGCACTCCTTTTTTGTTAATTCCTTTTTTGTTAATTCCTTTTTTGTTAATTCCTTTTTTTCTTAACTCCTTTTTTGTTCACTCCTTTTTTGTTAATTCCTTTTTTGTTAACTCCTTTTTTGTACACTCTTTTGTTGTTTATTCCTTTTTTGTAAACTCCTTTTTTGTACAATACTTTTTTTTCAATCATTTTTGGTTCACTTTTTTTTTGTTAACTCGATTTTTAACTCCTTTTTTGTTAACTGCTTTTTGTTGACTTTTTTTTTGGTAACTCCTTTCTTGTTATCTCCCTTTTTATAACTCCTTTTTATTTAATTCCTTTTTTTTAACTCCTTTATGTACATTCATTTTTTATTAATTCCTTTTTTTTAATTCTTTTTTTGTTAATTCCTTTTTTGTTAACTTCTTTTTTGTATACCCTTTTTTGTTAATTCCTTTTTTGTAAACTCCTTTTTTGTACAATCCTTTTTTGTTAATTCCTTTTTTGTTGACTTCTTTTTTGTACACTCCTTTTTTGTTAATTCCTTTTTTTTACTCCTTTTTTGTACACTCCTTTTTTTAATTCCTTTTTTGTAAACTCCTTTTTTTACAATCCTTTTTTGTTAATTCCTTTTTTGTACACTCCTTTTTTGTTAATTCCTTTTTTGTTAATTCCTTTTTTGTTAATTTCTTTTTTATTAATTCCTTTTTTGTTAACTCCTTTTTTGTAAACTCCTTTTTTGTACAATCCTTTTTTGTTTATTCCTTTTATTTTAACTCCTTTTTTGTACACTCCTTTTTTGTTAATTCCTATTTTGTTTACTCCCTTTTGTACACTCCTTTTTTGTTAATTCCTTTTTTGTTAACTCTTTTTTTGTGCACTCCTTTTTTGTTAATTCGTTTTTTGTTAATTCCTTTTTTGTTTATTCCTTTTTTGTTAATTCCTTTTTTGTACACTCCTTTTTTGTTAATTTCTTTTCTGTTAACTCTTTTTTATTACACTCCTTTTTTGTTAATTCCTTTTTTGTTAACTCCTTTTTTGTACACCCTATTTTTTTGTTAATTCCTTTTTTGTTAACTCCTCTTATGTAAACTACATTTTTGTTAATTCCTTTTTTGTGCACTCCTTTTTTGTTAATTCCTTTTTTGTTAATTCCTTTTTTGTTAACTCCTTTTTTGTTCACTCCTTTTTTGTTAATTCCTTTTTTGTTAACTCCTTTTTTGTACACTCTTTTGTTGTTTATTCCTTTTTTGTAAACTCCTTTTTTGTACAATACTTTTTTTTCAATCATTTTTGGTTCACTTTTTTTTTGTTAACTCGATTTTTAACTCCTTTTTTGTTAACTGCTTTTTGTTGACTTTTTTTTGGTAACTCCTTTCTTGTTATCTCCCTTTTTATAACTCCTTTTTATTTAATTCCTTTTTTTTAACTCCTTTATGTACATTCATTTTTTATTAATTCCTTTTTTTTAATTATTTTTTTGTTAATTCCTTTTTTGTTAACTTCTTTTTTGTATACCCTTTTTTGTTAATTCCTTTTTTGTAAACTCCTTTTTTGTACAATCCTTTTTTGTTAATTCCTTTTTTGTTGACTTCTTTTTTGTACACTCCTTTTTTGTTAATTCCTTTTTTTTTACTCCTTTTTTGTACACTCCTTTTTTTAATTCCTTTTTTGTAAACTCCTTTTTTTACAATCCTTTTTTGTTAATTCCTTTTTTGTTAACTTCTTTTTTGAACACTACTTTTTTGTTAATTTTTTTTTTAAATCCGTTTTTGTGCACTCCTTTTTTGTTAATTCCTTTATATAAGTTCTTTTTTTTGTTCATTCGTTTTTTGTTAACTCCTTTTTTGTTCACTCCTTTTTTGTTAATACCTTTTTTGTTAAGTCCATTTTTGCATACTCCCTTTTTGTTAATTCCTTTTTTGTTAACTCTTACTTTGTTCCCTACATTTTGCTAATTCCTTTTACGTTAACTCCTATTTTTAACTCTTTTTTTGGTAACTCCTTTTTTGTTGACTCCTTTTTTGTAAACTCCTTTTTTACACTCCTTTTTTGTTATTTCCTTTTTTTAACTCCTTTTTTGTGCACTCCTTTTTTGTTAATACCTTTTTTGTTCATTCCTTTTTTGTTAATTCATTTTTGTTGTTTCCTATTTTGTTAAACCTTTTTTTGTTAACAAATTTTTTTTAACTCCTATTTTGTTTGATTTTTTTTAACCCTTTTTTTTTTAATTTCTTTTAGTGACTCCTTTTAATTATTTCCTTTTTTGTTCAATCCTTTTTTGTTAACTCCTTTTCTCTTGACTCTTTTTTGTTAATTTTTTTTTGTTAATTCCTATTTTGTTTACTCCGTCTTCGTTAACTCCTTTTTTGTTAATTTCTTTTTTTTTTGAATCCTTTTTTGTTAACTCCTTTTGTTGTAAACTCCTTTTTTGTTAATTCCTTTTTTGTTAACTCCTTTTTTGTGCACTCCTTTTTTGTAAATTCCTTTTTTGATAATTCTTTTTTGTTTATTCCTTTTTTTTTAATTCCTTTTTTGTTAACTCCTTTTTTGTACACTCCGCTTTTGTTAATCCCTTTTTTGTAAACTCCTTTTTCGTACAATCTTTTTTTTTTAATTCCTTTTTTGTTAACTCCTTTTTTGTACACTCCTTTTTTGTTAATTCCTTTTTTGTTAATTCCTTTTTTGTTAATTTCTTTTTTATTAATTCCTTTTTTGTTAACTCCTTTTTTGTAAACTCCTTTTTTGTACAATCCTTTTTTGTTTATTCCTTTTATTTTAACTCCTTTTTTGTACACTCCTTTTTTGTTAATTCCTATTTTGTTTACTCCCTTTTGTACACTCCTTTTTTGTTAATTCCTTTTTTGTTAACTCTTTTTTTGTGCACTCCTTTTTTGTTAATTCGTTTTTTGTTAATTCCTTTTTTGTTTATTCCTTTTTTGTTAATTCCTTTTTTGTACACTCCTTTTTTGTTAATTTCTTTTCTGTTAACTCTTTTTTATTACACTCCTTTTTTTGTTAATTCCTTTTTTGTTAACTCCTTTTTTGTACACCCTATTTTTTTGTTAATTCCTTTTTTGTTAACTCCTCTTATGTAAACTACATTTTTGTTAATTCCTTTTTTGTGCACTCCTTTTTTGTTAATTCCTTTTTTGTTAATTCCTTTTTTGTTAATTCCTTTTTTGTTAACTCCTTTTTTGTTCACTCCTTTTTTGTTAATTCCTTTTTTGTTAACTCCTTTTTTGTACACTCTTTTGTTGTTTATTCCTTTTTTGTAAACTCCTTTTTTGTACAATACTTTTTTTTCAATCATTTTTGGTTCACTTTTTTTTTGTTAACTCGATTTTTAACTCCTTTTTTGTTAACTGCTTTTTGTTGACTTTTTTTTTGGTAACTCCTTTCTTGTTATCTCCCTTTTTATAACTCCTTTTTATTTAATTCCTTTTTTTTAACTCCTTTATGTACATTCATTTTTTATTAATTCCTTTTTTTTAATTCTTTTTTTGTTAATTCCTTTTTTGTTAACTTCTTTTTTGTATACCCTTTTTTGTTAATTCCTTTTTTGTAAACTCCTTTTTTGTACAATCCTTTTTTGTTAATTCCTTTTTTGTTGACTTCTTTTTTGTACACTCCTTTTTTGTTAATTCCTTTTTTTTTACTCCTTTTTTTACACTCCTTTTTTTAATTCCTTTTTTGTAAACTCCTTTTTTTACAATCCTTTTTTGTTAATTCCTTTTTTGTTAACTTCTTTTTTGAACACTACTTTTTTGTTAATTTTTTTTTTAAATCCGTTTTTGTGCACTCCTTTTTTGTTAATTCCTTTATATAAGTTCTTTTTTTTGTTCATTCGTTTTTTGTTAACTCCTTTTTTGTTCACTCCTTTTTTGTTAATACCTTTTTTGTTAAGTCCATTTTTGCATACTCCCTTTTTGTTAATTCCTTTTTTGTTAACTCTTACTTTGTTCCCTACATTTTGCTAATTCCTTTTACGTTAACTCCTATTTTTAACTCTTTTTTTGGTAACTCCTTTTTTGTTGACTCCTTTTTTGTAAACTCCTTTTTTACACTCCTTTTTTGTTATTTCCTTTTTTTAACTCCTTTTTTGTGCACTCCTTTTTTGTTAATACCTTTTTTGTTCATTCCTTTTTTGTTAATTCATTTTTGTTGTTTCCTATTTTGTTAAACCTTTTTTTGTTAACAAATTTTTTTTAACTCCTATTTTGTTTGATTTTTTTTAACCCTTTTTTTGTAAATTTCTTTTAGTGACTCCTTTTAATTATTTCCTTTTTTGTTCAATCCTTTTTTGTTAACTCCTTTTCTCTTGACTCTTTTTTGTTAATTTTTTTTTGTTAATTCCTATTTTGTTTACTCCGTCTTCGTTAACTCCTTTTTTGTTAATTTCTTTTTTTTTTGAATCCTTTTTTGTTAACTCCTTTTGTTGTAAACTCCTTTTTTGTTAATTCCTTTTTTGTTAACTCCTTTTTTGTGCACTCCTTTTTTGTAAATTCCTTTTTTGATAATTCTTTTTTGTTAATTCCTTTTTTGTTAACTCCTTTTTGTACACTCCTTTTTTGTTAATTCCTTTTTTGTTAACCATTTTTTGTACACTCCTTTTTTTTAATTCCTTTTTCGTTAACTCCTTTTTTGTACACTGCTCTTTTGTTAATTCCTTTTTTGTAAACTCCTTTTTCGCACAATCCTTTTTTGTTAATTCCTTTTTTGTTAACTCCTTTTTTTTACACTCCTTTTTTGTTAATTCCTTTTTTGTTGACTCCTTTTTTGTGCACTCCTCTTTTGTTAATTCCTTTTTTGTTAATTTTTTTTTGTTAATTCCTTTTTTGTTAACTCCTTTTTTGTACACTCCTTTGTTTTTAATTCCTTTTTTTGTAAACTCCTTTTTTGTACAATCCTTTTTTGTTAATTCCTTTTTTGTTAACTCCTTTTTTGTACACTCCTTTTTTGTTAATTCCTTTTTTGTTAACTCCTTTTTTGTACACTCCTTTTTGTTAATTCCTTTTTTTTAACTCCTTTTTTGTGCACTCCTTTTTTGTTAATTCCTTTTTTGGTAACTCCTTTTTTGTGCAATCCTTTTTTGTTAATTCATTTTTTGTTAACTCCTTTTTTGTACACTCCTTTTTCGTTAATTCCTTTTTTGTTAACTCCTTTTTTGTACACTCCTTTTTTGTTAATTCCTTTTTTATTAACTCCTTTTTTGTGACTCTTTTTTTGTTAATTCCTTTTTTGTTAATTTCTTTTTATTAATTCCTTATTTGTTAACTCCTTTTTTGTAAACTCCTTTTTTGTACAATGCTTTTTTGTTTATTCCTTTTATTTTAACTCCTTTTTTGTACACTCGTTTTTTGTTAATTCCTATTTTGTTTACTCCTTTTTGTACACTCCTTTTTTGTTAATTCCTTTCTTGATAACTCATTTTTTGTAAACTCCTTTTTTGTTAATTCCTTTTTTGTTAATTCCTTTTTTGTTTATTCCTTTTTTGTTAACTCCTTTTTTGTACACTCCTTTTTTGTTAATTCCTATTTTGTTTACTCCTTTTTGTACACTCCTTTTTTGTTAATTCCTTTTTTGTAAACTCCTTTTTTGTACAATCCTTTTTTGTTAATTCCTTTTTTGTAAACTCCTTTTTTGTACACTCCTTTTTTGTTAATTCCTTTTTTTGCTAACTCCTTTTTTGTGCAATCCTTTTTTGTTAATTCCTTTTTGTTAACTCCTTATTTGTACACTCCTTTTTCGTTAATTCCTTTTTTGTTAACTCCTTTATTGTACACTCCTTTTTTGTTGATTCCTTTTTTGTTAACTCCTTTTTTGTGCACTCTTTTTTTGTTAATTCCTTTTTTGTTAATTTCTTTTTTATTAATTCCTTTTTTGTTAACTCCTTTTTTGTAAACTTCTTTTTTGTACAATCCTTTTTTGTTTATTCCTTTTATTTTAACTCCTTTTTTGTACACTCCTTTTTTGTTAATTCCTATTTTGTTAACTCCTTTTTTGTACACTCCTTTTTTGTTAATTCATTTTTTGTTAACTCTTTTTTTGTGCACTCCTTTTTTGTTAATTCCTTTTTTGTTACTACCTTTTGTTTTATTCCTTTTTTGTTAACTCCCTTTTTGTACACTCCTTTTTTGTTAATTTCTTTTTTGTTAACTCTTTTTTTTACACTCCTTTTTTGTTAATTCCTTTTTTGTTAACTCCTTTTTTGTACACTCCTTTTTTGTTAATTCCTTTTTTGTTAACTCCTCTTATGTACACTACATTTTTGTTAATTCCTTTTTTGTACACTCCTTTTTTGTTAATTCCTTTTTTGTTAATTCCTTTTTTGGTAACTCCTTTTTTGTTCACTCCTTTTTTGTTAATTCCTTTTTTGTTAACTCCTTTTTTGTACACTCTTTTGTTGTTTATTCCTTTTTTGTAAACTCCTTTTTTGTACAATATTTTTGTTAATTCCTTTTTTGTTAACTTCTTTTTTGAACACTACATTTTTGTTAATTTTTTTTTTTTAATCCGTTTTTGTGCACTCCTTTTTTGTTAATTCCTTTAAATAAGATCTTTTTTTTGTTAATTCGTTTTTTGTTAACTCCTTTTTTGTTCACTCCTTTTTTGTTAATACCTTTTTTGTTAAGTCCATTTTTGCATACTCCTTTTTTGTTAATTCCTTTTTTGTTTACTCTTACTTTGTTCCATACATTTTGCTAATTCCTTTAACGTTAACTCCTATTTTTAACTCCTTTTTTGGTAACTCTTTTTTTGTTGACTCCTTTTTTGTAAACTCCTTTTTTACACTCCTTTTTTGTTATTTCCTTTTTTTAACTCCTTTTTTGTGCAATCCTTTTTTGTTAATACCTTTTTTGTTCATTCCTTTTTTGTTAATTAATTTTTGTTGTTTCCTATTTTGTTAAACCATTTTTTGTTAACAAATTTTTTTTAACTCCTATTTTGTTTGATTTTTTTAACTCTTTTTTTGTTAATTTTTTTTAGTGACTCCTTTTAATTATTTCCTTTTTTGTTCAATCCTTTTTTGTTAACTCCTTTTATCTTGACTCTTTTTAGTTAATTTTTTTTTGTTAATTCCTATTTTGTTTACTCCGTCTTCGTTAACTCCTTTTTTGTTAATTTCTTTTTTTTTTAATCCTTTTTTGTTTACTCCTTTTGTTGTAAACTCCTATTTTGTTAATTCCTTTTTTGTTAACTCCTTTTTTGTGCACTCCTTTTTTGCAAATTCCTTTTTTGATAATTCTTTTTTGATAATTCCTTTTTTGTTAACTCCTTTTTTGTACACTCCTTTTTTGTTAATTCCTTTTTTGTTAACCATTTTTTGTACACTCCTTTTTTTTAATTCCTTTTTCGTTAACTCCTTTTTTGTACACTGCTCTTTTGTTAATTCCTTTTTTGTAAACTCCTTTTTCGCACAATCCTTTTTTGTTAATTCCTTTTTTGTTAACTCATTTTTTGTGCACTCCTCTTTTGTTAATTCCTTTCTTGTTAATTTTTTTTTTGTTAATTCCTTTTTTGTTAACTCCTTTTTTGTACACTCCTTTGTTTTTAATTCCTTTTTTTGTAAACTCCTTTTTTGTACAATCCTTTTTTGTTAATTCCTTTTTTGTTAACTCCTTTTTTGTACACCCCTTTTTTGTTAATTCCTTTTTTGTTAACTCCTTTTTTGTACACTCCTTTTTGTTGATTCCTTTTTTTTAACTCCTTTTTTGTGCACTCCTTTTTTGTTAATTTCTTTTTTGCTAACTCCTTTTTTGTGAAATCCTTTTTTGTTAATTCCTTCTTTGTTAACTCCTTTTTTGTACACTCCTTTTTCGTTAATTCCTTTTTTGTTAACTCCTTTTTTGTACACTCCTTTTTGTTAATTCCTTTTTTTTAACTCCTTTTTTGTGCACTCCTTTTTTGTTAATTCCTTTTTTGGTAACTCCTTTTTTGTGCAATCCTTTTTTGTTAATTCCTTTTTTGTTAACTCCTTTTTTGTACACTCCTTTTTTGTTAATTCCTTTTTTATTAACTCCTTTTTTGTGACTCTTTTTTTGTTAATTCCTTTTTTGTTAATTTCTTTTTATTAATTCCTTATTTGTTAACTCCTTTTTTGTAAACTCCTTTTTTGTACAATGCTTTTTTGTTTATTCCTTTTATTTTAACTCCTTTTTTGTACACTCGTTTTTTGTTAATTCCTATTTTGTTTACTCCTTTTTGTACACTCCTTTTTTGTTAATTCCTTTCTTGATAACTCATTTTTTGTAAACTCCTTTTTTGTTAATTCCTTTTTTGTTAATTCCTTTTTTGTTTATTCCTTTTTTGTTAACTCCTTTTTTGTACACTCCTTTTTTGTTAATTCCTATTTTGTTTACTCCTTTTTGTACACTCCTTTTTTGTTAATTCCTTTTTTGTAAACTCCTTTTATGTACAATCCTTTTTTGTTAATTCCTTTTTTGTAAACTCCTTTTTTGTACACTCCTTTTTTGTTTATTCCTTTTTTGCTAACTCCTTTTTTGTGCAATCCTTTTTTGTTAATTCCTTTTTGTTAACTCCTTATTTGTACACTCCTTTTTCGTTAATTCCTTTTTTGTTAACTCCTTTATTGTACACTCCTTTTTTGTTGATTCCTTTTTTGTTAACTCCTTTTTTGTGCACTCTTTTTTTGTTAATTCCTTTTTTGTTAATTTCTTTTTTATTAATTCCTTTTTTGTTAACTCCTTTTTTGTAAACTTCTTTTTTGTACAATCCTTTTTTGTTTATTCCTTTTATTTTAACTCCTTTTTTGTACACTCCTTTTTTGTTAATTCCTATTTTGTTTACTCCTTTTTGTACACTCCTTTTTTGTTAATTCCTTTTTTGTTAACTCTTTTTTTGTGCACTCCTTTTTTGTTAATTCCTTTTTTGTTACTACCTTTTGTTTTATTCCTTTTTAGTTAACTCCCTTTTTGTACACTCCTTTTTTGTTAATTTCTTTTTTGTTAACTCTTTTTTTTACACTCCTTTTTTGTTAATTTCTTTTTTGTTAACTCCTTTTTTGTACACTCCTTTTTTGTTAATTCCTTTTTTGTTAACTCCTCTTATGTACACTACATTTTTGTTAATTCCTTTTTTGTACACTCCTTTTTTGTTAATTCCTTTTTTGTTAATTCCTTTTTTGGTAACTCCATTTTTGTTCACTCCTTTTTTGTTAATTCCTTTTTTGTTAACTCCTTTTTTGTACACTCTTTTGTTGGTTATTCCTTTTTTGTAAACTCCTTTTTTGTACAATATTTTTGTTAATTCCTTTTTTGTTAACTTCTTTTTTGAACACTACTTTTTTGTTAATTTTTTTTTTAAATCCGTTTTTGTGCACTCCTTTTTTGTTAATTCCTTTAAATAAGTTCTTTTTTTTGTTAATTCGTTTTTTGTTAACTCCTTTTTTGTTCACTCCTTTTTTGTTAATACCTTTTTTGTTAAGTCCATTTTTGCATACTCCTTTTTTGTTAATTCCTTTTTTGTTTACTCTTACTTTGTTCCATACATTTTGCTAATTCCTTTAACGTTAACTCCTATTTTTAACTCCTTTTTTTGGTAACTCTTTTTTTGTTGACTCCTTTTTTTGTAAACTCCTTTTTTACACTCCTTTTTTGTTATTTCCTTTTTTTAACTCCTTTTTTGTGCAATCCTTTTTTGTTAATACCTTTTTTGTTCATTCCTTTTTTGTTAATTAATTTTTGTTGTTTCCTATTTTGTTAAACCATTTTTTGTTAACAAATTTTTTTTAACTCCTATTTTGTTTGATTTTTTTAACTCTTTTTTTGTTAATTTTTTTTAGTGACTCCTTTTAATTATTTCCTTTTTTGTTCAATCCTTTTTTGTTAACTCCTTTTATCTTGACTCTTTTTAGTTAATTTTTTTTTGTTAATTCCTATTTTGTTTACTCCGTCTTCGTTAACTCCTTTTTTGTTAATTTCTTTTTTTTTAATCCTTTTTTGTTTACTCCTTTTGTTGTAAACTCCTATTTTGTTAATTCCTTTTTTGTTAACTCCTTTTTTGTGCACTCCTTTTTTGCAAATTCCTTTTTTGATAATTCTTTTTTGTTAATTCCTTTTTTGTTAACTCCTTTTTTGTACACTCCTTTTTTGTTAATTCCTTTTTTGTTAACCATTTTTTGTACACTCCTTTTTTTTAATTCCTTTTTCGTTAACTCCTTTTTTGTACACTGCTCTTTTGTTAATTCCTTTTTTGTAAACTCCTTTTTCGCACAATCCTTTTTTGTTAATTCCTTTTTTGTTAACTCATTTTTTGTGCACTCCTCTTTTGTTAATTCCTTTCTTGTTAATTTTTTTTTTGTTAATTCCTTTTTTGTTAACTCCTTTTTTGTACACTCCTTTGTTTTTAATTCCTTTTTTTGTAAACTCCTTTTTTGTACAATCCTTTTTTGTTAATTCCTTTTTTGTTAACTCCTTTTTTGTACACTCCTTTTTTGTTAATTCCTTTTTTGTTAACTCCTTTTTTGTACACTCATTTTTGTTGATTCCTTTTTTTTAACTCCTTTTTTGTGCACTCCTTTTTTGTTAATTTCTTTTTTGCTAACTCCTTTTTTGTGCAATCCTTTTTTGTTAATTCCTTTTTTGTTAACTCCTTTTTTGTACACTCCTTTTTCGTTAATTCCTTTTTTGTTAACTCCTTTTTTGTACACTCCTTTTTTGTTAATTCCTTTTTTGTTAACTCCTTTTTTGTGCACTCTTTTTTTGTTAATTCCTTTTTTGTTAATTTCTTTTTATTATTTCCTTATTTGTTAACTCCTTTTTTGTAAACTCCTTTTTTGTACAATCCTTTTTTGTTTATTCCTTTTATTTTAACTCCTTTTTTGTACACTCGTTTTTTGTTAATTCCTATTTTGTTTACTCCTTTTTGTACACTCCTTTTTTGTTAATTCCTTTCTTGATAACTCTTTTTTTGTAAACTCCTTTTTTGTTAATTCCTTTTTTGTTAATTCTTTTTTTGTTTATTCCTTTTTTTTAACTCCTTTTTTGTACACTCCTTTTTTGTTATTTCCTATTTTGTTTACTCCTTTTTGTACACTCCTTTTTTGTTAATTCCTTTTTTGTAAACTCCTTTTCTGTACAATCCTTTTTTGTTAATTCCTTTTTTGTTAACTTCTTTTGTGTACACTCCTTTTTTTTTAATTCCTTTTTTGTTAACTCCTTTTTTGTACACTCCTTTTTGTTAATTCCTTTTTTTTAACTCCTTTTTTGTGCACTCCTTTTTTGTTTATTCCTTTTTTGCTAACTCCTTTTTTGTGCAATCCTTTTTTGTTAATTCCTTTTTTGTTAACTCCTTTTTTGTACACTCCTTTTTCGTTAATTCCTTTTTTGTTAACTCCTTTTTTGTTGATTCCTTTTTTGTTAACTCCTTTTTTGTGCACTCTTTTTTTGTTAATTCCTTTTTTATTAATTTCTTTTTTATTAATTCCTTTTTTGTTAACTCCTATTTTGTAAACTCCTTTTTTGTACAATCTTTTTTGTTTATTCCTTTTATTTTAACTCCTTTTTTGTACACTCCTTTTCTGTTAATTCCTATTTTGTTTACTCCTTTTTGTACACTCCTTTTTTGTTAATTCCTTTTTTGTTAACTCTTTTTTTGTGCACTCCTTTTTTGTTAATTCCTTTTTTGTTACTTCCTTTTTTGTTTATTCCTTTTTTGTTAACTCCCTTTTTGTACACTCCTTTTTTGTTAATTTCTTTTTTGTTAACTCTTTTTTTTACACTCCTTTTTTGTTAATTCCTTTTTTGTTAACTCCTTTTTTGTACACTCCTTTTTTGATAATTCATTTTTTGTTAACTCCTCTTATGTACACTACATTTTTGTTAATTCCTTTTTTGTGCACTCCTTTTTTGTTAATTCCTTTTTTGTTAATTCCTTTTTTGTTAATTCCTTTTTTGGTAACTACTTTTTTGTTCACTCCTTTTTTGTTAATACCTTTTTTGTTAACTCCTTTTTTGTACACTCTTTTGTAGTTTATTCCTTTTTTGTAAACTCCTTTTTTGTACAATACTTTTTTTTCAATCATTTTTGGTTATTTACTTTTTTGTTAACTCGATTTTTAACTCCTTTTTTGTTAACTGCTTTTTGTTGACTTCTTTTTTGGTAACTATTTTCTTGTTATCTCCCTTTTTATAACTCCTTTTTTATTAATTCCTTTTTTTTAACTCCTTTTTTGTGCACTCATTTTTTATTAATTCCTTTTTTGTTAATTCCTTTTTTGTTAATTCCTTTTTTGTTAACTCCTTTTTTGTATACCCTTTTTTGTTAATTCCTTTTTTGTAAACTCCTTTTTTGTACAATCCTTTTTTGTTAATTCCTTTTTTGTTAACTTCTTTTTTGTACACTCCTTTTTTGTTAATTCCTTTTTTGTTTACTCCTTTTTTGTACACTCCTTTTTTTTAATTCCTTTTTTGTAAACTCCTTTTTTGTACAATCCTTTTTTGTTAATTCCTTTTTTGTTAACTTCTTTTTTGTACACTCCTTTTTTGTTAATTTTTTTTTTAAACTCCGTTCTTGTGCACTCCTTTTTTGTTAATTCCTTTATATTAGTTCCTTTTTTGTTAATTCGTTTTTTGTTAACTCCTTTTTTGTTAACTCCTTTTTTGTTAATCCCTTTTTTGTTAACTCCTTTTTTGTACACTCCTTTTTTGTTAATTCCTTTTTTGTTAACTCTTACTTTGTTCCCTACATTTGGCTAATTCCTTTAACGTTAACTCCTATTTTTAACTCCTTTTTTGGTAACTAATTTTTTATTGACTCCTTTTTTGTAAACTCCTTTTTTACACTCCTTTTTTGTTATTTCCTTTTTTTAACTCCTTTTTGTGCTCTCCTTTTATATTATTTCCTTTTTTGTTAATTGCTTTTTTGTTAACTCCTTTTTTGTTTACTCCTTTTTCGTGAACTCCTTTTTTGTTAATTCCTTTTTTTTTTATTCCTATTTTATTAACTCCTTTTTTGTTCACTCCTTTTTTGTTAATTCCTTTTTTTTGACTCCTTTTTTCAACTCCATTTTAGCTAATTCCTTTTTTATTAACTTTTTTTTGTTTACTCTATTTTTGTGAACCCTTTTTTGGTTTATTCATTTTTTGTTTGTCCTTTTTTGTTATCTCCTTTTTTGTAATTTACATTTTTGTTTAACTCTTTTCTTGTTATCTTCATTTTTGTTTACTCTATATTTGTTAGCTTGTTTTTGTTTAATTCCTTTTTTGTTAACTCTTATTTTGTTCCCTTCATTTTGCTTATTCCTTTTCGTTAACTCTTTTTTTTAACTATTTTTTTGTTGACTCCTTTTTTGTAAACTCCTTTTTTGTACACTCCTTTTTTGTTTATTCCTTTTTTGTTAACTCCTTTTTTTTACAATCCTTTTTTGTTAATTCCTTTTTTGTACACTCTTTTTTGTTAATTCCTATTTTGTTTACTCCTTTTTGTACACTCCTTTTTTGTTATTTCCTTTTTTGTTAACTCCTTTTTTGTGCACTCCTTTTTTGTTAATTCCTTTTTTGTTAATTCCTTTTTTGTTAATTCATTTCTTGTTGTTTACTTTTTTGTTTAACCTTTTTTTGTTAACAAATTTTTTATTAACTCCTATTTTGTTTGATCTTTTTTTTTTAACTCTTTTTTTGTTAATTTCTTTTAGTGACTCCTTTTAATTATCTCCTTTTTTGTTCAATCCTTTTTTGTTAACTCCTTTTATCTTGACTCTTTTTAGTTAATGTTTTATTGTTAATTCCTATTTTGTTGACTCCGTCTTCGTTAACTCCTTTTTTGTTAACTTCTTTTTTGTTGAATCCTTTTTTGTTCATTCATTTTTGGTTAACTAATTTTTTGTAAACTCGATTTTTAACTCCTTTTTTGTTAACTGCTTTTTGTTTACTCCTTTTTTGAAAACTTCTTTTTTGTATACTCCTTTTTTGTTAATTTCTTATTTGTACACTCCTTTTTTTTAATTCCTTTTTTGTTAACTCCTTTTTTGTACACTCCGCTTTTGTTAATCCCTTTTTTGTAAACTCCTTTTTCGTACAATCTTTTTTTTTAATTCCTTTTTTGTTAACTCCTTTTTTGTACACACCTTTTTTGTTAATTCCTTTTTTGTTAATTTCTTTTTTATTAATTCCTTTTTTGTTAACTCCTTTTTTGTAAACTCCTTTTTTGTACAATCCTTTTTTGTTTATTCCTTTTATTTTAACTCCTTTTTTGTACACTCCTTTTTTGTTAATTCCTATTTTGTTTACTCCTTTTTGTACACTCCTTTTTTGTTAATTCCTTTTTTGTTAACTCTTTTTTTGTGCACTCCTTTTTTGTTAATTCGTTTTTTGTTAATTCCTTTTTTGTTTATTCCTTTTTTGTTAATTCCTTTTTTGTACACTCCTTTTTTGTTAATTTCTTTTCTGTTAACTCTTTTTTATTACACTCCTTTTTTGTTAATTCCTTTTTTGTTAACTCCTTTTTTGTACACCCTATTTTTTTGTTAATTCCTTTTTTGTTTACTCCTCTTATGTAAACTACATTTTTGTTAATTCCTTTTTTGTGCACTCCTTTTTTGTTAATTCCTTTTTTGTTAATTCCTTTTTTGTTAATTCCTTTTTTGTTAACTCCTTTTTTGTTCACTCCTTTTTTGTTAATTTCTTTTTTGTTAACTCCTTTTTTGTACACTCTTTTGTTGTTTATTCCTTTTTTGTATACTCCTTTTTTGTACAATACTTTTTTTTTCAATCATTTTTGGTTCACTTTTTTTTTGTTAACTCGATTTTTAACTCCTTTTTTGTTAACTGCTTTTTGTTGACTTTTTTTTTGGTAACTCCTTTCTTGTTATCTCCCTTTTTATAACTCCTTTTTATTTAATTCCTTTTTTTTTAACTCCTTTATGTACATTCATTTTTTATTAATTCCTTTTTTTTAATTCTTTTTTTGTTAATTCCTTTTTTGTTAACTTCTTTTTTGTATACCCTTTTTTGTTAATTCCTTTTTTGTAAACTCCTTTTTTGTACAATCCTTTTTTGTTAATTCCTTTTTTGTTGACTTCTTTTTTGTACACTCCTTTTTTGTTAATTCCTTTTTTTTACTCCTTTTTTGTACACTCCTTTTTTTAATTCCTTTTTTGTAAACTCCTTTTTTGTACAATCCTTTTTTGTTAATTCCTTTCTTGTTAACTTCTTTTTTGAACACTACTTTTTTGTTAATTTTTTTTTTAAATCCGTTTTTGTGCACTCCTTTTTTGTTAATTCCTTTATATAAGTTCTTTTTTTTGTTCATTCGTTTTTTGTTAACTCCTTTCTTGTTAATTCCTTTTTTGTTAAGTCCATTTTTGCATACTCCCTTTTTGTTAATTCCTTTTTTGTTAACTCTTACTTTGTTCCCTACATTTTGCTAATTCCTTTAACGTTAACTCCTATTTTTAACTCCTTTTTTGGTAACTCCTTTTTTGTTGACTCCTTTTTTGTGAACTCCTTTTTTACACTCCTTTTTTGTTATTTCCTTTTTTTTAACTCCTTTTTTGTGCACTCCTTTTTTGTTAATACCTTTTTTGTTCATTCCTTTTTTGTTAATTCATTTTTGTTGTTTCCTATTTTGTTAAACCTTTTTTTGTTAACAAATTTTTGTTAACTCCTATTTTGTTTGATTTTTTTTAACCCTTTTTTTGTTAATTTCTTTTAGTGACTCCTTTTAATTATTTCCTTTTTTGTTCAATCCTTTTTTTTAACTCCTTTTCTCTTGACTCTTTTTAGTTAATTTTTTTTTGTTAATTCCTATTTTGTTTACTCCGTCTTCGTTAACTCCTTTTTTGTTAATTTCTTTTTTTTTTTGAATCCTTTTTTGTTAACTCCTTTTGTTGTAAACTCCTTTTTTGTTAATTCCTTTTTTGTTAACTCCTTTTTTGTGCACTCCTTTTTTGTACATTCCTTTTTTGATAATTCTTTTTTGTTAATTCCTTTTTTGTTAACTCCTTTTTTGTACACTCCTTTTTTGTTAATTCCTTTTTTGTTAACCATTTTTTGTACACTCCTTTTTTTAATTCCTTTTTCGTTAACTCCTTTTTTGTACACTGCTCTTTTGTAAATTCCTTTTTTGTAAACTCCTTTTTCGCACAATCCTTTTTTGTTAATTCCTTTTTTGTTAACTCCTTTTTTTTACAATCCTTTTTTGTTAATTCCTTTTTTGTTGACTCCTTTTTTGTGTACTCCTCTTTTGTTAATTCCTTTTTTGTTAATTTTTTTTTGTTAATTCCTTTTTTGTTAACTCCTTTTTTGTACTCTCCTTTGTTTTTAATTCCTTTTTTTGTAAACTCCTTTTTTGTACAATATTTTTTTGTTAATTCCTTTTTTGTTAACTCCTTTTTTGTACACTCCTTTTTTGTTAATTCCTTTTTTGTTAACTCCTTTTTTGTACACTTCTTTTTGTTAATTCCTTTTTTGTTAACTTCTTTTTTGTACACTCCTTTTTTGTTAATAATTTTTTTTTTACTCCTTTTTTGTACACTCCTTTTTTTTAATTCCTTTTTTGTAAACTCCTTTTTTGTACAATCCTTTTTTGTTAATTCCTTTTTTGTTAACTTCTTTTTTGTACACTCCTTTTTTGTTAATTTTTTTTTTAAACTCCGTTCTTGTGCACTCCTTTTTTGTTAATTCCTTTATATTAGTTCCTTTTTTGTTAATTCGTTTTTTGTTAACTCCTTTTTTGTACACTCCTTTTTTGTTAATTCCTTTTTTGTTAACTCTTACTTTGTTCCCTACATTTTGCTAATTCCTTTAACGTTAACTCCTATTTATAACTCCTTTTTTGGTAACTAATTTTTTATTGACTCCTTTTTTGTAAACTCCTTTTTTACACTCCTTTTTGTTATTTCCTTTTTTTTAACTCCTTTTTGTGCTCTCCTTTTATGTTAATTCCTTTTATATTAATTCCTTTTTTGTTAATTGCTTTTTTGTTAACTCCTTTTTTGTTTACTCCTTTTTCGTGAACTCCTTTTTTGTTAATTCCTTTTTTTTTATTCCTATTTTATTAACTCCTTTTTTGTTCACTCCTTTTTTGTTAATTCCTTTTTTTTGACTCCTTTTTTTAACTCCATTTTAGCTAATTCCTTTTTTATTAACTTTTTTTTGTTTACTCTATTTTTGTGAACCCTTTTTTGGTTTATTCATTTTTTGTTTGTCCTTTTTTGTTATCTCCTTTTTTGTAAGTTCCATTTTTGTTTAACTCTTTTCTTGTTATCTTCATTTTTGTTTACTCTATATTTGTTAGCTTGTTTTTGTTTAATTCCTTTTTTGTTAACTCTTATTTTGTTCCCTTCATTTGGCTAATTCCTTTTCGTTAACTCTTTTTTTTAACTCCTTTTTTGTTGACTCCTTTTTTGTAAACTCCTTTTTTGTACACTCCTCTTTTGTTTATTCCTTTTTTGTTAACTCCTTTTTTGTACAATCCTTTTTTGTTAATTCCTTTTTTGTACACTCTTTTTTGTTAATTCCTATTTTGTTTACTTCTTTTTGTACACTCCTTTTTTGTTATTTCCTTTTTTGTTGACTCCTTTTTTGTGCACTCCTTTTTTGTTAATTCCTTTTTTGTTAATTCCTTTTTTGTTAATTCATTTCTTGTTGTTTACTTTTTTGTTAAACCTTTTTTTGTTAACAAATTTTTTATTAACTCCTATTTTGTTTGATCTTTTTTTTTTAACTCTTTTTTTGTTAATTTCTTTTAGTGACTCCTTTTAATTATCTCCTTTTTTGTTCAATCCTTTTTTGTTAACTCCTTTTATCTTGACTCTTTTTAGTTAATGTTTTATTGTTAATTCCTATTTTGTTGACTCCGTCTTCGTTAACTCCTTTTTTGTTAACTTCTTTTTTGTTGAATCCTTTTTTGTTCATTCATTTTTGGTTAACTAATTTTTTGTAAACTCGATTTTTAACTCCTTTTTTGTTAACTGCTTTTTGTTTACTCCTTTTTTGAAAACTTCTTTTTTGTATACTCCTTTTTTGTTAATTTCTTATTTGTACACTCCTTTTTTTTTAATTCCTTTTTTGTTAACTCCTTTTTTGTACACTCCGCTTTTGTTAATCCCTTTTTTGTAAACTCCTTTTTCGTACAATCTTTTTTTTTTAATTCCTTTTTTGTTAACTCCTTTTTTGTACACTCCTTTTTTGTTAATTCCTTTTTTGTTAATTCCTTTTTTGTTAATTTCTTTTTTATTAATTCCTTTTTTGTAAACTCCTTTTTTGTAAACTCCTTTTTTGTACAATCCTTTTTTGTTTATTCCTTTTATTTTAACTCCTTTTTTGTACACTCCTTTTTTGTTAATTCCTATTTTGTTTACTCCCTTTTGTACACTCCTTTTTTGTTAATTCCTTTTTTGTTAACTCTTTTTTTGTGCACTCCTTTTTTGTTAATTCGTTTTTTGTTAATTCCTTTTTTGTTTATTCCTTTTTTGTTAATTCCTTTTTTGTACACTCCTTTTTTGTTAATTTCTTTTCTGTTAACTCTTTTTTATTACACTCCTTTTTTGTTAATTCCTTTTTTGTTAACTCCTTTTTTGTACACCCTATTTTTTTGTTAATTCCTTTTTTGTTAACTCCTCTTATGTAAACTACATTTTTGTTAATTCCTTTTTTGTGCACTCCTTTTTTGTTAATTCCTTTTTTGTTAATTCCTTTTTTGTTAATTCCTTTTTTGTTAACTCCTTTTTTGTTCACTCCTTTTTTGTTAATTCCTTTTTTGTTAACTCCTTTTTTGTACACTCTTTTGTTGTTTATTCCTTTTTTGTAAACTCCTTTTTTGTACAATATTTTTTTTCAATCATTTTTGGTTCACTTTTTTTTTGTTAACTCGATTTTTAACTCCTTTTTTGTTAACTGCTTTTTGTTGCCTTTTTTTTGGTAACTCCTTTCTATTTATCTCCCTTTTTATAACTCCTTTTTATTTAATTCCTTTTTTTTAACTCCTTTATGTACATTCATTTTTTATTAATTCCTTTTTTTTAATTCTTTTTTTGTTAATTCCTTTTTTGTTAACTACTTTTTTGTATACCCTTTTTTGTTAATTCCTTTTTTGTAAACTCCTTTTTTGTACAATCCTTTTTTGTTAATTCCTTTTTTGTTGACTTCTTTTTTGTACACTCCTTTTTTGTTAATTCCTTTTTTTTTACTCCTTTTTTGTACACTCCTTTTTTTAATTCCTTTTTTGTAAACTCCTTTTTTGTACAATCCTTTTTTGTTAATTCCTTTTTTGTTAACTTCTTTTTTGAACACTACTTTTTTGTTAATTTTTTTTTTAAATCCGTTTTTGTGCACTCCTTTTTTGTTAATTCCTTTATATAAGTTCTTTTTTTTGTTCATTCGTTTTTTGTTAACTCCTTTTTTGTTAATTCCTTTTTTGTTAAGTCCATTTTTGCATACTCCCTTTTTGTTAATTCCTTTTTTTGTTAACTCTTACTTTGTTCCCTACATTTTGCTAATTCCTTTAACGTTAACTCCTATTTTTAACTCCTTTTTTGGTAACTCCTTTTTTGTTGACTCCTTTTTTGTAAACTCCTTTTTTACACTCCTTTTTTGTTATTTCCTTTTTTTTAACTCCTTTTTTGTGCACTCCTTTTTTGTTAATACCTTTTTTGTTCATTCCTTTTTTGTTAATTCATTTTTGTTGTTTCCTATTTTGTTCAACCTTTTTTTGTTAACAAATTTTTGTTAACTCCTATTTTGTTTGATTTTTTTTAACCCTTTTTTTGTTAATTTCTTTTAGTGACTCCTTTTAATTATTTCCTTTTTTGTTCAATCCTTTTTTGTTAACTCCTTTTCTCTTGACTCTTTATAGTTAATTTTTTTTTGTTAATTCCTATTTTGTTTACTCCGTCTTCGTTAACTCCTTTTTTGTTAATTTCATTTTTTTTTGAATCCTTTTTTGTTAACTCCTTTTGTTGTAAACTCCTTTTTTGTTAATTCCTTTTTTGTTAACTCCTTTTTTGTGCACTTCTTTTTTGTACATTCCTTTTTTGATAATTCTTTTTTGTTAATTCCTTTTTTGTTAACTCCTTTTTTGTACACTCCTTTTTTGTTAATTCCTTTTTTGTTAACCATTTTTTGTACACTCCTTTTTTTAATTCCTTTTTCGTTAACTCCTTTTTTGTACACTGCTCTTTTGTTAATTCCTTTTTTGTAAACTCCTTTTTCGCACAATCCTTTTTTGTTAATTCCTTTTTTGTTAACTCCTTTTTTTTACACTCCTTTTTTGTTAATTCCTTTTTTGTTGACTCCTTTTTTGTGTACTCCTCTTTTGTTAATTCCTTTTTTGTTAATTTTTTTTTTGTTAATTCCTTTTTTGTTAACTCCTTTTTTGTACACTCCTTTGTTTTTAATTCCTTTTTTTGTAAACTCCTTTTTTGTACAATATTTTTTTGTTAATTCCTTTTTTGTTAACTCCTTTTTTGTACACTCCTTTTTTGTTAATTCCTTTTTTGTTAACTCCTTTTTTGTACACTTCTTTTTGTTAATTCCTTTTTTTAACTCCTTTTTTGTGCACTCCTTTTTTGTTAATTCCTTTTTTGTTAATTCCTTTTTTGCTAACTTCTTTTTTGTTAACTCCTTTTTTGTTAATCCCTTTTTTGTTAACTCCTTTTTTGTACACTCCTTTTTTGTTAATTCCTTTTTTGTTAACTCTTACTTTGTTCCCTACATTTTGCTAATTCCTTTAACGTTAACTCCTATTTTTAACTCCTTTTTTGGTAACTAATTTTTTATTGACTCCTTTTTTGTAAACTTCTTTTTTACACTCCTTTTTTGTTATTTCCTTTTTTTTAACTCCTTTTTGTGCTCTCCTTTTATGTTAATTCCTTTTATATTAATTCCTTTTTTGTTAATTGCTTTTTTGTTAACTCCTTTTTTGTTTACTCCTTTTTCGTGAACTCCTTTTTTGTTAATTCCTTTTTTTTTATTCCTATTTTATTAACTCCTTTTTTGTTCACTCCTTTTTTGTTAATTCCTTTTTTTTGACTCCTTTTTTTAACTCCATTTTAGCTAATTCCTTTTTTATTAACTTTTTTTTGTTTACTCTATTTTTGTGAACCCTTTTTTGGTTTATTCATTTTTTGTTTGTCCTTTTTTGTTATCTCCTTTTTTGTAATTTTCATTTTTGTTTAACTCTTTTCTTGTTATCTTCATTTTTGTTTACTCTATATTTGTTAGCTTGTTTTTGTTTAATTCCTTTTTTGTTAACTCTTATTTTGTTCCCTTCATTTTGCTAATTCCTTTTCGTTAACTCTTTTTTTTAACTCCTTTTTTGTTGACTCCTTTTTTGTAAACTCCTTTTTTGTACACTCCTTTTTTGTTTATTCCTTTTTTGTTAACTCCTTTTTTGTACAATCCTTTTTTGTTAATTCCTTTTTTGTACACTCTTTTTTGTTAATTCCTATTTTGTTTACTTCTTTTTGTACACTCCTTTTTTGTTATTTCCTTTTTTGTTAATTCCTTTTTTGTTAATTCATTTCTTGTTGTTTACTTTTTTGTTAAACCTTTTTTTGTTAACAAATTTTTTATTAACTCCTATTTTGTTTGATCTTTTTTTTTAACTCTTTTTTTGTTAATTTCTTTTAGTGACTCCTTTTAATTATCTCCTTTTTTGTTCAATCCTTTTTTGTTAACTCCTTTTATCTTGACTCTTTTTAGTTAATGTTTTATTGTTATTCCTATTTTGTTGACTCCGTCTTCGTTAACTCCTTTTTTGTTAACTTCTTTTTTGTTGAATCCTTTTTTGTTCATTCATTTTTGGTTAACTAATTTTTTGTAAACTCGATTTTTAACTCCTTTTTTGTTAACTGCTTTTTGTTTACTCCTTTTTTGAAAACTTCTTTTTTGTATACTCCTTTTTTGTTAATTTCTTATTTGTACACTGCTTTTTTTTTAATTCCTTTTTTGTTAACTCCTTTTTTGTACACTCCGCTTTTGTTAATCCCTTTTTTGTAAACTCCTTTTTCGTACAATCTTTTTTTTTTAATTCCTTTTTTGTTAACTCCTTTTTTGTACACTCCTTTTTTGTTAATTCCTTTTTTGTTAATTCCTTTTTTGTTAATTTCTTTTTTATTAATTCCTTTTTTGTTAACTCCTTTTTTGTAAACTCCTTTTTTGTACAATCCTTTTTTGTTTATTCCTTTTATTTTAACTCCTTTTTTGTACACTCCTTTTTTGTTAATTCCTATTTTGTTTACTCCCTTTTGTACACTCCTTTTTTGTTAATTCCTTTTTTGTTAACTCTTTTTTTGTGCACTCCTTTTTTGTTAATTCGTTTTTTGTTAATTCCTTTTTTGTTTATTCCTTTTTTGTTAATTCCTTTTTTGTACACTCCTTTTTTGGTAATTTCTTTTCTGTTAACTCTTTTTTATTACACTCCTTTTTTGTTAATTCCTTTTTTGTTAACTCCTTTTTTGTACACCCTATTTTTTTGTTAATTCCTTTTTTGTTAACTCCTCTTATGTAAACTACATTTTTGTTAATTCCTTTTTTGTGCACTCCTTTTTTGTTAATTCCTTTTTTGTTAATTCCTTTTTTGTTAATTCCTTTTTTGTTAACTCCTTTTTTGTTCACTCCTTTTTTGTTAATTCCTTTTTTGTTAACTCCTTTTTTGTACACTCTTTTGTTGTTTATTCCTTTTTTGTAAACTCCTTTTTTGTACAATACTTTTTTTTCAATCATTTTTGGTTCACTTTTTTTTTGTTAACTCGATTTTTAACTCCTTTTTTGTTAACTGCTTTTTGTTGACTTTTTTTTGGTAACTCCTTTCTTGTTATCTCCCTTTTTATAACTCCTTTTTATTTAATTCCTTTTTTTTAACTCCTTAATGTACATTCATTTTTTATTAATTCCTTTTTTTTAATTCTTTTTTTGTTAATTCCTTTTTTGTTAACTTCTTTTTTGTATACCCTTTTTTGTTAATTCCTTTTTTGTAAACTCCTTTTTTGTACAATCCTTTTTTGTTAATTCCTTTTTTGTTGACTTCTTTTTTGTACACTCCTTTTTTGTTAATTCCTTTTTTTTTACTCCTTTTTTGTACACTCCTTTTTTTAATTCCTTTTTTGTAAACTCCTTTTTTGTACAATCCTTTTTTGTTAATTCCTTTTTTGTTAACTTCTTTTTTGAACACTACTTTTTTGTTAATTTTTTTTTTAAATCTGTTTTTGTGCACTCCTTTTTTGTTAATTCCTTTATATAAGTTCTTTTTTTTGTTCATTCGTTTTTTGTTAACTCCTTTTTTGTTAATTCCTTTTTTGTTAAGTTCAATTTTGCATACTCCCTTTTTGTTAATTCCTTTTTTGTTAACTCTTACTTTGTTCCCTACATTTTGCTAATTCCTTTAACGTTAACTCCTATTTTTAACTCCTTTTTTGGTTACTCCTTTTTTGTTGACTCCTTTTTTGTAAACTCCTTTTTTACACTCCTTTTTTGTTATTTCCTTTTTTTTAACTCCTTTTTTGTGCACTCCTTTTTTGTTAATACCTTTTTTGTTCATTCCTTTTTTGTTAATTCATTTTTGTTGTTTCCTATTTTGTTAAACCTTTTTTTGATAACAAATTTATGTTAACTCCTATTTTGTTTGATTTTTTTTAACCCTTTTTTTGTTAATTTCTTTTAGTGACTCCTTTTAATTATTTCCTTTTTTGTTCAATCCTTTTTTGTTAACTCCTTTTCTCTTGACTCTTTTTAGTTAATTTTTTTTTGTTAATTCCTATTTTGTTTACTCCGTCTTCGTTAACTCCTTTTTTGTTAATTTCTTTTTTTTTTGAATCCTTTTTGTTAACTCCTTTTGTTGTAAACTCCTTTTTTGTTAATTCCTTTTTTGTTAACTCCTTTTTTGTGCACTCCTTTTTTGTACATTCCTTTTTTGATAATTCTTTTTTGTTAATTCCTTTTTTGTTAACTCCTTTTTTGTACACTCCTTTTTTGTTAATTCCTTTTTTGTTAACCATTTTTTGTACACTCCTTTTTTTAATTCCTTTTTCGTTAACTCCTTTTTTGTACACTGCTCTTTTGTTAATTCCTTTTTTGTAAACTCCTTTTTGATACACTCCTTTGTTTTTAATTCCTTTTTTTGTAAACTCCTTTGTTGTACAATATTTTTTTGTTAATTCCTTATTTGTTAACTCCTTTTTTGTACACTCCTTTTTTGTTAATTCCTTTTTTGTTAACTCCTTTTTTGTACACTACTTTTTGTTAATTCCTTTTTTTTTAACTCATTTTTTGTGCACTCCTTTTTTGTTAATTCCTTTTTTGGTAACTCCTTTTTTGTGCAATCCTTTTTTGTTAATTCCTTTTTTGTTAACTCCTTTTTTGTACACTCCTTTTTCGTTAATTCCTTTTTTGTTAACTCCTTTTTTGTACACTCCTTTTTTGTTAATTCCTTTTTTATTAACTCCTTTTTTGTGCACTCTTTTTTTGTTAATTCCTTTTTTGTTAATTTCTTTTTTAATTCCTTATTTGTTAACTCCTTTTTTGTAAACTCCTTTTTTGTACAATGCTTTTTTGTTTATTCCTTTTATTTTAACTCCTTTTTTTACACTCGTTTTTTGTTAATTCCTATTTTGTTTACTCCTTTTTGTACACTCCTTTTTTGTTAATTCCTTTCTTGATAACTCATTTTTTGTAAACTCCTTTTTTGTTAATTCCTTTTTTGTTAATTCCTTTTTTGTTTATTCCTTTTTTGTTAACTCCTTTTTTGTACACTCCTTTTTTGTTAATTCCTATTTTGTTTACTCCTTTTTGTACACTCCTTTTTTGTTAATTCCTTTTTTGTAAACTCTTTTTCTGTGCAATCCTTTTTTGTTAATTCCTTTTTTGTTAACTCCTTTTTTGTACACTCCTTTTTAGTTAATTCCTTTTTTGTTAACTCCTTTTTTGTACACTCCTTTTTGTTAATTCCTTTTTTTTAACTCCTTTTTTGTGCACTCCTTTTTTGTTTATTCCTTTTTTGCTAACTCCTTTTTTGTGCAATCCTTTTTTGTTAATTCCTTTTTTGTTAACTACTTATTTGTACACTCCTTTTTCGTTAATTCCTTTTTTGTTAACTCCTTTATTGTACACTCCTTTTTTGTTGATTCCTTTTTTGTTAACTCCTTTTTTGTGCACTCTTTTTTTGTTAATTCCTTTTTTGTTAATTTCTTTTTTATTAATTCCTTTTTTGTTAACTCCTTTTTTGTAAACTCCTTTTTTGTACAATCCTTTTTTGTTTATTCCTTTTATTTTAACTCCTTTTTTGTACACTCCTTTTTTGTTAATTCCTATTTTGTTTACTCCTTTTTGTACACTCCTTTTTTGTTAATTCCTTTTTTGTTAACTCTTTTTTTGTGCACTCCTTTTTTGTTAATTCCTTTTTTGTTACTTCCTTTTTTGTTTATTCCTTTTTTGTTAACTCCCTTTTTGTACACTCCTATTTTGTTAATTTCTTTTTTGATAACTCTTTTTTTTTACACTCCTTCTTTGTTAATTCCTTTTTTGTTAACTCCTTTTTTGTACACTCCTTTTTTGTTAATTCATTTTTTGTTAACTCCTCTTATGTACACTACATTTTTGTTAATTCCTTTTTTGTACACTACTTTTTTGTTAATTCCTTTTTTGTTAATTCCTTTTTTGGTAACTCCTTTTTTGTTCACTCCTTTTTTGTTAATTCCTTTTTTGTTAACTCCTTTTTTGTACACTCTTTTGTTGTTTATTCCTTTTTTGTAAACTCCTTTTTTGTACAATATTTTTGTTAATTCCTTTTTTGTTAACTTCTTTTTTGAACACTACTTTTTTGTTAATTTTTTTTTTAAATCCGTTTTTGTGAACTCCTTTTTTGTTAATTCCTTTATATAAGTTCTTTTTTTTTGTTAATTCGTTTTTTGTTAACTCCTTTTTTGTTCACTCCTTTTTTGTTAATACCTTTTTTGTTAAGTCCATTTTTGCATACTCCTTTTTTGTTAATTCCTTTTTTGTTTACTCTTACTTTGTTCCATACATTTTGCTAATTCCTTTAACGTTAACTCCTATTTTTAACTCCTTTTTTGGTAACTCCTTTTTTGTTGACTCCTTTTTTGTAAACTCCTTTTTTACACTCCTTTTTTGTTATTTCCTTTTTTTAACTCCTTTTTTGTGCAATCCTTTTTTGTTAATACCTTTTTTGTTCATTCCTTTTTTGTTAATTAATTTTTGTTGTTTCCTATTTTGTTAAACCATTTTTTGTTAACAAATTTTTTTTAACTCCTATTTTGTTTGATTTTTTTTAACTCTTTTTTTGTTAATTTCTTTTAGTGACTCCTTTTCATTATTTCCTTTTTTGTTCAATCCTTTTTTTTTAACTCCTTTTATCTTGACTCTTTTTAGTTAATTTTTTTTTGTTAATTCCTATTTTGTTTACTCCGTCTTCGTTAACTCCTTTTTTTTTAATTTCTTTTTTTTTTGAATCCTTTTTTGTTAACTCCTTTTGTTGTAAACTCCTTTTTTGTTAATTCCTTTTTTGTTAACTCCTTTTTTGTGCACTCCTTTTTTGTAAATTCCTTTTTTGATAATTCTTTTTTGTTAATTCCTTTTTTGTTAACTCCTTTTTTGTACACTCTTTTTTTGTTAATTCCTTTTTTGTTAACCATTTTTTGTACACTCCTTTTTTTTAATTCCTTTTTCGTTAACTCCTTTTTCGTACACTGCCCTTTTGTTAATTCCTTTTTTGTAAACTCCTTTTTCGCACAATCCTTTTTTGTTAATTCCTTTTTTGTTAACTCCTTTTTTTTACACTCTTTTTTGTTAATTCCTTTTTTGTTGACTCCTTTTTTGTGCACTCCTCTTTTGTTAATTCCTTTCTTGTTAATTTTTTTTTTGTTAATTCCTTTTTTGTTAACTCCTTTTTTGTACACTCCTTTGTTTTTAATTCCTTTTTTTGTAAACTCCTTTTTTGTACAATCTTTTTTTGTTAATTCCTTTTTTGTTAACTCCTTTTTTGTACACTCCTTTTTTGTTAATTCCTTTTTTGTTAACTCCTTTTTTGTACACTCCTTTTTGTTGATTCCTTTTTTTTAACTCCTTTTTTGTGCACTCCTTTTTTGTTAATTTCTTTTTTGCTAACTCCTTTTTTGTGCAATCCTTTTTTGTTAATTCCTTTTTTGTTAACTCCTTTTTTGTACACTCCTTTTTCGTTAATTCCTTTTTTGTTAACTCCTTTTTTGTACACTCCTTTTTTGTTAATTCCTTTTTTGTTAACTCCTTTTTTGTGCACTCTTTTTTTGTTAATTCCTTTTTTGTTAATTTCTTTTTATTAATTCCTTATTTGTTAACTCCTTTTTTGTAAACTCCTTTTTTGTACAATCCTTTTTTGTTTATTCCTTTTATTTTAACTCCTTTTTTGTACACTCGTTTTTTGTTAATTCCTATTTTGTTTACTCCTTTTTGTACACTCCTTTTTTGTTAATTCCTTTCTTGATAACTCTTTTTTTGTAAACTCCTTTTTTGTTAATTCCTTTTTTGTTAATTCCTTTTTTGTTTATTCCTTTTTTGTAACTCCTTTTTTGTACACTCCTTTTTTGTTTATTCCTATTTTGTTTACTCCTTTTTGTACACTCCTTTTTTGTTAATTCCTTTTTTGTAAACTCCTTTTCTGTACAATCCTTTTTTGTTAATTCCTTTTTTGTTAACTTCTTTTTTGTACACTCCTTTTTTTTTAATTCCTTTTTTGTTAACTCCTTTTTTGTACACTCCTTTTTGTTAATTCCTTTTTTTTAACTCCTTTTTTGTGCACTCCTTTTTTGTTTATTCCTTTTTTGCTAACTCCTTTTTTGTGCAATCCTTTTTTGTTAATTCCTTTTTTGTTAACTCCTTTTTTGTACACTCCTTTTTCGTTAATTCCTTTTTTGTTAACTCCTTTATTGTACACTCCTTTTTTGTTGATTCCTTTTTTGTTAACTCCTTTTTTGTGCACTCTTTTTTTGTTAATTCCTTTTTTGTTAATTTCTTTTTTATTATTTCCTTTTTTGTTAACTCCTATTTTGTAAACTCCTTTTTTGTACAATCCTTTTTTGTTTATTCCTTTTATTTTAAATCCTTTTTTGTACACTCCTTTTCTGTTAATTCCTATTTTGTTTACTCCTTTTTGTACACTCCTTTTTTGTTAATTCCTTTTTTGTTAACTCTTTTTTTGTGCACTCCTTTTTTGTTAATTCCTTTTTTGTTACTTCCTTTTTTGTTTATTCCTTTTTTGTTAACTCCCTTTTTGTACACTCCTTTTTTGTTAATTTCTTTTTTGTTAACTCTTTTTTTTACACTCCTTTTTTGTTAATTCCTTTTTTGTTAACTCCTTTTTGTACACTCATTTTTTGTTAATTCCTTTCTTGATAACTCATTTTTTGTAAACTCCTTTTTTGTTAATTCCTTTTTTGTTAATTCCTTTTTTGTTTATTCCTTTTTTGTTAACTCCTTTTTTGTACACTCCTTTTTTGTTAATTCCTATTGTGTTGACTCCTTTTTGTACACTCCTTGTTTGTTAATTCCTTTTTTGTTAACTCCTTTTTTGTACACTCCTTTTTGTTAATTCCTTTTTTTTAACTCCTTTTTTGTGCACTCCTTTTTTGTTTATTCCTTTTTTGCTAACTCCTTTTTTGTGCAATCCTTTTTTGTTAATTCCTTTTTTGTTAACTCCTTATTTGTACACTCCTTTTTCGTTAATTCCTTTTTTGTTAACTCCTTTATTGTACACTCCTTTTTTGTTGATTCCTTTTTTGTTAACTCCTTTTTTGTGCACTCTTTTTTTGTTAATTCCTTTTTTGTTTATTTCTTTTTTATTAATTCCTTTTTTGTTAACTCCTTTTTTGTAAACTCCTTTTTTGTACAATCCTTTTTTGGTTATTCCTTTTATTTTAACTCCTTTTTTGTACACTCACTTTTTGTTAATTCCTATTTTGTTTACTCCTTTTTGTACACTCCTTTTTTGTTAATTCCTTTTTTGTTAACTCTTTTTTTGTGCACTCCTTTTTTGTTAATTCCTTTTTTGTTACTTCCTTTTTTGTTTATTCCTTTTTTGTTAACTCCCTTTTTGTACACTCCTTTTTTGTTAATTTCTTTTTTGTTAACTCTTTTTTTTTACACTCCTTTTTTGTTAATTCCTTTTTTGTTAACTCCTCTTATGTACACTACATTTTTGTTAATTCCTTTTTTGTACACTCCTTTTTTGTTAATTCCTTTTTTGTTAATTCCTTTTTTGGTAACTCCTTTTTTGTTCACTCCTTTTTTGTTAATTCCTTTTTTGTTAACTCCTTTTTTGTACACTCTTTTGTTGTTTATTCCTTTTTTGTAAACTCCTTTTTTGTACAATATTTTTGTTAATTCCTTTTTTGTTAACTTCTTTTTTGAACACTACTTTTTTGTTAATTTTTTTTTAAAATCCGTTTTTGTGCACTCCTTTTTTGTTAATTCCTTTATATAAGTTATTTTTTTTGTTAATTCGTTTTTTGTTAACTCCTTTTTTGTTCACTCCTTTTTTGTTAATACCTTTTTTGTTAAGTCCATTTTTGCATACTCCTTTTTTGTTAATTCCTTTTTTGTTTACTCTTACTTTGTTCCATACATTTTGCTAATTCCTTTAACGTTAACTCCTATTTTTAACTCCTTTTTTGGTAACTCCTTTTTTGTTGACTCCTTTTTTGTAAACTCCTTTTTTACACTCCTTTTTTGATATTTCCTTTTTTTTAACTCCTTTTTTGTGCACTCCTTTTTTGTTAATACCTTTTTTGTTCATTCCTTTTTTGTTAATTCATTTTTGTTGTTTCCTATTTTGTTAAACCTTTTTTTGTTAACAAATTTTTTTTAACTCCTATTTTGTTTGATTTTTTTTAACTCTTTTTTTGTTAATTTCTTTTAGTGACTCCTTTTAATTATTTCCTTTTTTGTTCAATCCTTTTTTGTTAACTCCTTTTATCTTGCTCTTTTTAGTTAATTTTTTTTTGTTAATTCCTATTTTGTTTACTCCGTCTTCGTTAACTCCTTTTTTGTTAATTTCTTTTTTTTTGAATCCTTTTTTGTTAACTCCTTTTGTTGTAAACTCCTTTTTTGTTAATTCCTTTTTTGTTAACTCCTTTTTTGTGCACTCCTTTTTTGTAAATTCCTTTTTTGATAATTCTTTTTTGTTAATTCCTTTTTTGTTAACTCCTTTTTTGTACACTCCTTTTTTGTTAATTCCTTTTTTGTTAACCATTTTTTGTACACTCCTTTTTTTTAATTCCTTTTTCGTTAACTCCTTTTTCGTACACTGCCCTTTTGTTAATTCCTTTTTTGTAAATTCCTTTTTCGCACAATCCTTTTTTGTTAATTCCTTTTTTGTTAACTCCTTTTTTTTACACTCTTTTTTGTTAATTCCTTTTTTGTTGACTCCTTTTTTGTGCACTCCTCTTTTGTTAATTCCTTTCTTGTTAATTTTTTTTTTGTTAATTCCTTTTTTGTTAACTCCTTTTTTGTACACTCCTTTGTTTTTAATTCCTTTTTTTGTAAACTCCTTTTTTGTACAATCCTTTTTTGTTAATTCCTTTTTTGTTAACTCCTTTTTTGTACACTCCTTTTTTGTTAATTCCTTTTTTGTTAACTCCTTTTTTGTACACTCCTTTTTGTTGATTCCTTTTTTTTAACTCCTTTTTTGTGCACTCCTTTTTTGTTAATTTCTTTTTTGCTAACTCCTTTTTTGTGCAATCCTTTTTTGTTAATTCCTTTTTTGTTAACTCCTTTTTTGTACACTCCTTTTTCGTTAATTCCTTTTTTGTTAACTCCTTTTTTGTACACTCCTTTTTTGTTAATTCCTTTTTTGTTAACTCCTTTTTTGTGCACTCTTTTTTTGTTAATTCCTTTTTTGTTAATTTCTTTTTATGAATTCCTTATTTGTTAACTCCTTTTTTGTAAACTCCTTTTTTGTACAATCCTTTTTTGTTTATTCCTTTTATTTTAACTCCTTTTTTGTACACTCGTTTTTTGTTAATTCCTATTTTGTTTACTCCTTTTTGTACACTCCTTTTTGTTAATTCCTTTCTTGATAACTCTTTTTTTGTAAACTCCTTTTTTGTTAATTCCTTTTTTGTTAATTCCTTTTTTGTTTATTCCTTTTTTGTTAACTCCTTTTTTGTACACTCCTTTTTTGTTAATTCTTATTTTGTTTACTCCTTTTTGTACACTCCTTTTTTGTTAATTCCTTTTTTGTAAACTCCTTTTCTGTACAATCCTTTTTTGTTAATTCCTTTTTTGTTAACTTCTTTTTTGTACACTCCTTTTTTTTTAATTCCTTTTTTGTTAACTCCTTTTTTGTACACTCCTTTTTGTTAATTCCTTTTTTTTAACTCCTTTTTTGTGCACTCCTTTTTTATTTATTCCTTTTTTGCTAACTCCTTTTTTGTGCAATCCTTTTTTGTTAATTCCTTTTTTGTTAACTCCTTTTTTGTACACTCCTTTTTCTTTAATTCCTTTTTTGTTAACTCCTTTATTGTACACTCCTTTTTTGTTGATTCCTTTTTTGTTAACTCCTTTTTTGTGCACTCTTTTTTTGTTAATTCCTTTTTTGTTAATTTCTTTTTTATTAATTCCTTTTTTGTTAACTCCTATTTTGTAAACTCCTTTTTTGTACAATCCTTTTTTGTTTATTCCTTTTATTTTAAATCCTTTTTTGTACACTCCTTTTCTGTTAATTCCTATTTTGTTTACTCCTTTTTGTACACTCCTTTTTTGTTAATTCCTTTTTTGTTAACTCTTTTTTTGTGCACTCCTTTTCTGTTAATTCCTTTTTTGTTACTTCCTTTTTTGTTTATTCCTTTTTTGTTAACTCCCTTTTTGTACACTCCTTTTTTGTTAATTTCTTTTTTGTTAACTCTTTTTTTTACACTCCTTTTTTGTTAATTCCTTTTTTGTTAACTCCTTTTTGTACACTCCTTTTTTGTTAATTCCTTTATTGATAACTCATTTTTTGTAAACTCCTTTTTTGTTAATTCCTTTTTTGTTAATTCCTTTTTTGTTTATTCCTTTTTTGTTAACTCCTTTTTTGTACACTCCTTTTTTGTTAATTCCTATTTTGTTTACTCCTTTTTGTACACTCCTTTTTTGTTAATTCCTTTTTTGTAAACTCCTTTTCTGTACAATCCTTTTTTGTTAATTCCTTTTTTGTTAACTCCTTTTTTGTACACTCCTTTTTTGTTAATTCCTTTTTTGTTAACTCCTTTTTTGTACACTCCTTTTTGTTAATTCCTTTTTTTTAACTCCTTTTTTGTGCACTCCTTTTTTATTTATTCCTTTTTTGCTAACTCCTTTTTTGTGCAATCCTTTTTTGTTAATTCCTTTTTTGTTAACTCCTTATTTGTACACTCCTTTTTCGTTAATTCCTTTTTTGTTAACTCCTTTATTGTACACTCCTTTTTTGTTGATTCCTTTTTTGTTAACTCCTTTTTTGTGCACTCTTTTTTTGTTAATTCCTTTTTTGTTAATTTCTTTTTTATTAATTCCTTTTTTGTTAACTCCTTTTTTGTAAACTCCTTTTTTGTACAATCCTTTTTTGTTTATTCCTTTTATTTTAACTCCTTTGTTGTACACTCACTTTTTGTTAATTCCTATTTTGTTTACTCCTTTTTGTACACTCCTTTTTTGTTAATTCCTTTTTTGTTAACTCTTTTTTTGTGCACTCCTTTTTTGTTAATTCCTTTTTTGTTACTTCCTTTTTTGTTTATTCCTTTTTTGTTAACTCCCTTTTTGTACACTCCTTTTTTGTTAATTTCTTTTTTGTTAACTCTTTTTTTTTACACTCCTTTTTTGTTAATTCATTTTTGTTAACTCCTTTTTTGTACACTCCTTTTTTTTTAATTCCTTTTTTGTTAACTCCTCTTATGTACACTACATTTTTGTTAATTCCTTTTTTGTACACTCCTTTTTTGTTAATTCCTTTTTTGTTAATTCCTTTTTTGGTAACTCCTTTTTTGTTCACTCCTTTTTTGTTAATTCCTTTTTTGTTAACTCCTTTTTTGTACACTCTTTTGTTGTTTATTCCTTTTTTGTAAACTCCTTTTTTGTACAATATTTTTGTTAATTCCTTTTTTGTTAACTTCTTTTTTGAACACTACTTTTTTGTTAATTTTTTTTTTTAATCCGTTTTTGTGCACTCCTTTTTTGTTAATTCCTTTATATAAGTTCTTTTTTTTGTTAATTCGTTTTTTGTTAACTCCTTTTTTGTTCACTCCTTTTTTGTTAAGTCCATTTTTGCATACTCCTTTTTTGTTAATTCCTTTTTTGTTTACTCTTACTTTGTTCCATACATTTTGCTAATTCCTTTAACGTTAACTCCTATTTTTAACTCCTTTTTTGGTAACTCCTTTTTTGTTGACTCCTTTTTTGTAAACTCCTTTTTTACACTCCTTTTTTGTTATTTCCTTTTTTTTAACTCCTTTTTTGTGCAATCCTTTTTTCTTAATACCTTTTTTGTTAATTCCTTTTTTGTTAATTAATTTTTGTTGTTTCCTATTTTGTTAAACCATTTTTGTTAACAAATTTTTTTTAACTCCTATTTTGTTTGATTTTTTTTTAACTCCTTTTTTGTTAATTTCTTTTAGTGACTCCTTTTCATTATTTCCTTTTTTGTTCAATCCTTTTTTGTTAACTCCTTTTATCTTGACTCTTTTTAGTTAATTTTTTTTTGTTAATTCCTATTTTGTTTACTCCGTCTTCGTTAACTCCTTTTTTGTTAATTTCTTTTTTTTTTGAATCCTTTTTTGTTTACTCCTTTTGTTGTAAACTCCTTTTTTGTTAATTCCTTTTTTGTTAACTCCTTTTTTGTGCACTCCTTTTTTGTAAATTCCTTTTTTGATAATTCTTTTTTGTTAATTCCTTTTTTGTTAACTCCTTTTTTGTACACTCCTTTTTTGTTAATTCCTTTTTTGTTAACCATTTTTTGTACACTCCTTTTTTTTAATTCCTTTTTCGTTAACTCCTTTTTCGTACACTGCCCTTTTGTTAATTCCTTTTTTGTAAACTCCTTTTTCGCACAATCCTTTTTTGTTAATTCCTTTTTTGTTAACTCCTTTTTTTTACACTCTTTTTTGTTAATTCCTTTTTTGTTGACTCCTTTTTTGTGCACTCCTCTTTTGTTAATTCCTTTCTTGTTAATTTTTTTTTTGTTAATTCCTTTTTTGTTAACTCATTTTTTGTACACTCCTTTGTTTTTAATTCCTTTTTTTGTAAACTCCTTTTTTGTACAATCCTTTTTTGTTAATTCCTTTTTTGTTAACTCCTTTTTTGTACACTCCTTTTTTGTTAATTCCTTTTTTGTTAACTCCTTTTTTGTACACTCCTTTTTGTTGATTCCTTTTTTTTAACTCCTTTTTTGTGCACTCCTTTTTTGTTAATTTCTTTTTTGCTAACTCCTTTTTTGTGCAATCCTTTTTTGTTAATTCCTTTTTTGTTAACTCCTTTTTTGTACACTCCTTTTTCGTTAATTCCTTTTTTGTTAACTCCTTTTTTGTACACTCCTTTTTTGTTAATTCCTTTTTTGTTAACTCCTTTTTTGTGCACTCTTTTTTTGTTAATTCCTTTTTTGTTAATTTCTTTTTATTAATTCCTTATTTGTTAACTCCTTTTTTGTAAACTCCTTTTTTGTACAATCCTTTTTTGTTTATTCCTTTTATTTTAACTCCTTTTTTGTACACTCGTTTTTTGTTAATTCCTATTTTGTTTACTCCTTTTTGTACACTCCTTTTTGTTAATTCCTTTCTTGATAACTCTTTTTTTGTAAACTCCTTTTTTGTTAATTCCTTTTTTGTTAATTCCTTTTTTGTTTATTCCTTTTTTGTTAACTCCTTTTTTGTACACTCCTTTTTTGTTAATTCCTATTTTGTTTACTCCTTTTTGTACACTCCTTTTTTGTTAATTCCTTTTTTGTAAACTCCTTTTCTGTACAATCCTTTTTTGTTAATTCCTTTTTTGTTAACTTCTTTTTTGTACACTCCTTTTTTTTTAATTCCTTTTTTGTTAACTCCTTTTTTGTACACTCCTTTTTGTTAATTCCTTTTTTTTAACTCCTTTTTTGTGCACTCCTTTTTTGTTTATTCCTTTTTTGCTAACTCCTTTTTTGTGCAATCCTTTTTTGTTAATTCCTTTTTTGTTAACTCCTTTTTTGTACACTCCTTTTTCTTTAATTCCTTTTTTGTTAACTCCTTTATTGTACACTCCTTTTTTGTTGATTCCTTTTTTGTTAACTCCTTTTTTGTGCACTCTTTTTTTGTTAATTCCTTTTTTGTTAATTTCTTTTTTATTAATTCCTTTTTTGTTAACTCCTATTTTGTAAACTCCTTTTTTGTACAATCCTTTTTTGTTTATTCCTTTTATTTTAAATCCTTTTTTGTACACTCCTTTTCTGTTAATTCCTATTTTGTTTACTCCTTTTTGTACACTCCTTTTTTGTTAATTCCTTTTTTGTTAACTCATTTTTTGTGCACTCCTTTTCTGTTAATTCCTTTTTTGTTACTTCCTTTTTTGTTTATTCCTTTTTTGTTAACTCCCTTTTTGTACACTCTTTTTTTGTTAATTTCTTTTTTGTTAACTCTTTTTTTTTACACTCCTTTTTTGTTAATTCCTTTTTTGTTAACTCCTTTTTGTACACTCCTTTTTTGTTAATTCCTTTCTTGATAACTCATTTTTTGTAAACTCCTTTTTTGTTAATTCCTTTTTTGTTAATTCCTTTTTTGTTTATTCCTTTTTTGTTAACTCCTTTTTTGTACACTCCTTTTTTGTTAATTCCTATTTTGTTTACTCCTTTTTGTACACTCCTTTTTTGTTAATTCCTTTTTTGTAAACTCCTTTTCTGTACAATCCTTTTTTGTTAATTTCTTTTTTGTTAACTCTTTTTTTTTACACTCCTTTTTTGTTAATTCATTTTTGTTAACTCCTTTTTTGTACACTCCTTTTTTTTTAATTCCTTTTTTGTTAACTCCTCTTATGTACACTACATTTTTGTTAATTCCTTTTTTGTACACTCCTTTTTTGTTAATTCCTTTTTTGTTAATTCCTTTTTTGGTAACTCCTTTTTTGTTCACTCCTTTTTTGTTAATTCCTTTTTTGTTAACTCCTTTTTTGTACACTCTTTTGTTGTTTATTCCTTTTTTGTAAACTCCTTTTTTGTACAATATTTTTGTTAATTCCTTTTTTGTTAACTTCTTTTTTGAACACTACTTTTTTGTTAATTTTTTTTTTAATCCGTTTTTGTGCATTCCTTTTTTGTTAATTCCTTTATATAAGTTTTTTTTTTTGTTAATTCGTTTTTTTTTAACTCCTTTTTTGTTCACTCCTTTTTTGTTAATACCTTTTTTGTTAAGTCCATTTTTGCATACTCCTTTTTTGTTAATTCCTTTTTTGTTTACTCTAACTTTGTTCCACACTTTTTGCTAATTCCTTTAACGTTAACTCCTATTTTTAACTCCTTTTTTGGTAACTCCTTTTTTGATGACTCCTTTTTTGTAAACTCCTTTTTTACACTCCTTTTTTGTTATTTCCTTTTTTTTAACTCCTTTTTTGTGCAATCCTTTTTTCTTAATACCTTTTTTGTTCATTCCTTTTTTGTTAATTAATTTTTGTTGTTTCCTATTTTGTTAAACCATTTTTTGTTTACAAATTTTTTTTAACTCCTATTTTGTTTGATTTTTTTTAACTCTTTTTTTGTTAATTTCTTTTAGTGACTCCTTTTAATTATTTCCTTTTTTGTTCAATCCTTTTTTGTTAACTCCTTTTATCTTGACTCTTTTTAGTTAATTTTTTTTTGTTAATTCCTATTTTGTTTACTCCGTCTTCGTTAACTCCTTTTTTGTTAATTTCTTTTTTTTTGAATCCTTTTTTGTTAACTCCTTTTGTTGTAAACTCCTTTTTTGTTAATTCCTTTTTTGTTAACTCCTTTTTTGTGCACTCCTTTTTTGTAAATTCCTTTTTTGATAATTCTTTTTTGTTAATTCCTTTTTTGTTAACTCCTTTTTTGTACACTCCTTTTTTGTTAATTCCTTTTTTGTTAACCATTTTTTGTACACTCCTTTTTTTTAATTCCTTTTTCGTTAACTCCTTTTTTGTACACTGCTCTTTTGTTAATTCCTTTTTTGTAAACTCCTTTTTCGCAAAATCCTTTTTTGTTAATTCCTTTTTTGTTAACTCCTTTTTTTTACACTCTTTTTTGTTAATTCCTTTTTTGTTGACTCCTTTTTTGTGCACTCCTCTTTTGTTAATTCCTTTCTTGTTAATTTTTTTTTTGTTAATTCCTTTTTTGTTAACTCCTTTTTTGTACACTCCTTTGTTTTTAATTCCTTTTTTTGTAAACTCCTTTTTTGTACAATCCATTTTTGTTAATTCCTTTTTTGTTAACTCCTTTTTTGTACACTCCTTTTTTGTTAATTCCTTTTTTGTTAACTCCTTTTTTGTACACTCCTTTTTGTTGATTCCTTTTTTTTAACTCCTTTTTTGTGCACTCCTTTTTTGTTAATTCCTTTTTTGTTAACTCCTTTTTTGTACACTCCTTTTTCGTTAATTCCTTTTTTGTTAACTCCTTTTTTGTACACTCCTTTTTTGTTAATTCCTTTTTTGTTAACTCCTTTTTTGTGCACTCTTTTTTTGTTAATACTTTTTTTGTTAATTTCTTTTTATTAATTCCTTATTTGTTAACTCCTTTTTTGTAAACTCCTTTTTTGTACAATCCTTTTTTGTTTATTCCTTTTATTTTAACTCCTTTTTTGTACACTCGTTTTTTGTTAATTCCTATTTTGTTTACTCCTTTTTGTACACTCCTTTTTTGTTAATTCCTTTCTTGATAACTCTTTTTTTGTAAACTCCTTTTTTGTTAATTCCTTTTTTGTTAATTCCTTTTTTGTTTATTCCTTTTTTGTTAACTCCTTTTTTGTACACTCTTTTGTTGTTTATTCCTTTTTTGTAAACTCCTTTTTTGTACAATATTTTTGTTAATTCCTTTTTTGTTAACTTCTTTTTTGAACACTACTTTTTTGTTAATTTTTTTTTTAATCCGTTTTTGTGCACTCCTTTTTTGTTAATTCCTTTTTTGTTAACTCCTTTTTTGTACACTCCTTTTTGTTAATTCCTTTTTTTAACTCCTTTTTTGTGCACTCCTTTTTTGTTTATTCCTTTTTTGCTAACTCCTTTTTTGTGCAATCCTTTTTTGTTAATTCTTTTTTTGTTAACTCCTTTTTTGTACAATCCTTTTTCGTTAATTCCTTTTTTGTTAACTCCTTTATTGTACACTCCTTTTTTGTTGATTCCTTTTTTGTTAACTCCTTTTTTGTGCACTCTTTTTTTGTTAATACCTTTTTTGTTTATTTCTTTTTTATTAATTCCTTTTTTGTTAACTCCTATTTTGTAAACTCCTTTTTTGTACAATCCTTTTTTGTTTATTCCTTTTATTTTAACTCCTTTTTTGTACACTCTTTTTCTGTTAATTCCTATTTTGTTTACTCCTTTTTGTACACTCCTTTTTTGTTAATTCCTCGTTTGTTAACTCTTTTTTTGTGCACTTCTTTTTTGTTAATTCCTTTTTTGTTACTTCCTTTTTTGTTTATTCCTTTTTTGTTAACTCCCTTTTTGTACACTCCTTTCTTGTTAATTTCTTTTTTGTTAACTCTTTTTTTTACACTCCTATTTTGTTAATTCCTTTTTTGTTAACTCCTTTTTTGTACACTCCTTTTTTGTTAATTCCTTTTTTGTTAACTCCTCTTATGTACACTACATTTTTGTTAATTCCTTTTTTGTGCACTCCTTTTTTGTTAATTCCTTTTTTGTTAATTCCTTTTTTGTTAATTCCTTTTTTGGTAACTACTTTTTTGTTCACTCCTTTTTTGTTAATACCTTTTTTGTTAACTCCTTTTTTGTACACTCTTTTGTAGTTTATTCCTTTTTTGTAAACTCCTTTTTTGTACAATACTTTTTTTTCAATCATTTTTGGTTAACTACTTTTTTGTTAACTCGATTTTTAACTCCTTTTTTGTTAACTGCTTTTTGTTGACTTTTTTTTTGGTAACTCCTTTTTTGTTATCTCCCTTTTTATAACTCCTTTTTTGTTAATTCCTTTTTTGAACAATCCTTTTTTGTTAATTCCTTTTTTGTTGACTTCTTTTTTGCACACTCCTTTTTTGTTAATTCCTTTTTTGTTTACTCCTTTTTTATACACTCCTTTTTTTAATTCCTTTTTTGTAAACTCCTTTTTTGTACAATCCTTTTTTGTTAATTCCTTTTTTGTTAACTTCTTTTTTGAACACTACTTTTTTGTTAATTTTTTTTTTAAATCCGTTTTTGTGCACTCCTTTTTTGTTAATTCCTTTATATAAGTTCTTTTTTTTGTTCATTCGTTTTTTGTTAACTCCTTTTTTGTTCACTCCTTTTTTGTTAATTCCCTTTTTGTTAAGTCCATTTTTGCATACTCCCTTTTTGTTAATTCCTTTTTTGTTAACTCTTACTTTGTTCCCTACATTTTGCTTATTCCTTTAACGTTAACTCCTATTTTTAACTCCTTTTTTGGAAACTCCTTTTTTGTTGACTCCTTTTTTGTAAACTCGTTTTTTACACTCCTTTCTTGTTATTTCCTTTTTTTTAACTCCTTTTTTGTGCACTCCTTCTTTGTTAATACCTTTTTTGTTCATTCCTTTTTTGTTAATTCATTTTTGTTGTTTCCTTTTTGATTAAACCTTTTTTTGTTAACAAATTTTTTTTAACTCCTATTTTGTTTGATTTTTTTTTAACTCTTTATTTGTTAATTTTTTTTGTGACTCCTTTTCATTATTTCCTTTTTTGTTCAATCCTTTTTTGTTAACTCCTTTTCTCTTGACTCTTTTTAGTTAATTTTTTTTTGTTAATTCCTATTTTGTTTACTCCGTCTTCGTTAACTCCTTTTTTGTTAATTTCTTTTTTTTTTGAATCCTTTTTTGTTAACTCCTTTTGTTGTAAACTCCTTTTTTGTTAATTCCTTTTTTGTTAACTCCTTTTTTGTGCACTCCTTTTTTGTAAATTCCTTTTTTGATAATTCTTTTTTGTTAATTCCTTTTTTGTTAACTCCTTTTTTGTACACCCCTTTTTTGTTAATTCCTTTTTTGTTAACCATTTTTTGTACACTCCTTTTTTTTAATTCCTTTTTCGTTAACTCCTTTTTTGTACACTGCTCTTTTGTTAATTCCTTTTTTGTAAACTCCTTTTTCGCTCAATCCTTTTTTGTTAATTCCTTTTTTGTGAACTCCTTTTTTTTACACTCCTTTTTTGTTAATTCCTTTTTTGTTGACTCCTTTTTTGTGCACTCCTCTTTTGTTAATTCCTTTTTTGTTAATTTTTTTTTGTTAATTCCTTTTTTGTTAACTCCTTTTTTGTACACTCCTTTGTTTTTAATTCCTTTTTTTGTAAACTCCTTTTTTGTACAATCCTTTTTTGTTAATTCCTTTTTTGTTAACTCCTTTTTTGTACACTCCTTTTTTGTTAATTCCTTTTTTGTTAACTCGTTTTTTGTACACTCCTTTTTGTTAATTCCTTTTTTTTAACTCCTTTTTTGTGCACTCCTTTTTTGTTAATTCCTTTTTTGGTAACTCCTTTTTTGTGCAATCCTTTTTTGTTAATTTCTTTTTTGTTAACTCCTTTTTTGTACACTCCTTTTTCGTTAATTCCTTTTTTGTTTACTCCTTTTTTGTACACTCCTTTTTTGTTAATTCCTTTTTTGTTAATTCCTTTTTTGTTTATTCCTTTTTTGTTAACTCCTTTTTTGTACACTCCTTTTTTGTTAATTCCTATTTTGTTTACTCCTTTTTGTACACTCCTTTTTTGTTAATTCCTTTTTTGTAAACTCCTTTTCTGTACAATCCTTTTTTGTTAATTCCTTTTTTGTTAACTCCTTTTTTGTACACTCCTTTTTTGTTAATTCCTTTTTTGTTAACTCCTTTTTTGTACACTCCTTTTTGTTAATTCCTTTTTTTTAACTCCTTTTTTGTGCACTCCTTTTTTGTTTATTCCTTTTTTGCTAACTCCTTTTTTGTGCAATCCTTTTTTGTTAATTCCTTTTTTGTTAACTCCTTATTTGTACACTCCTTTTTCGTTAATTCCTTTTTTGTTAACTCCTTTATTGTACACTCCTTTTTTGTTGATTCCTTTTTTGTTAACTCCTTTTTTGTGCTCCCTTTTTTTGTTAATTCCTTTTTTGTTAATTTCTTTTTTATTAATTCCTTTTTTGTTAACTCCTTTTTTGTAAACTCCTTTTTTGTACAATCCTTTTTTGTTTATTCCTTTTATTTTAACTCCTTTTTTGTACACTCCTTTTTTGTTAATTCCTATTTTGTTTACTCCTTTTTGTACACTCCTTTTTTGTTAATTCCTTTTTTGTTTACTCTTTTTTTGTGCACTCCTTTTTTGTTAATTCCTTTTTTGTTACTTCCTTTTTTGTTTGTTCCTTTTTTGTTAACTCCCTTTTTGTACACTCCTTTTTTGTTAATTTCTTTTTTGTTTACTCTTTTTTTTTACACTCCTTTTTTGTTAATTCCTTTTTTGTTAACTCCTTTTTTGTACACTCCTTTTTTGTTTATTCCTTTTTTGTTAACTCCTTTTTTGTGCACTCCTTTTTTGATAATTCCTTTTTTGTTAATTCCTTTTTTGTTAACTCCTTTTTTGTGAACTCCTTTTTTGTACACTCCTTTTTTGTTGATTCCTTTTTTGTAAACTCTTTATTTGTACAATCCTTTTTTATTAATTAATTTTTTGTTAACTCCTTTTTTGTGCACTCCTTTTTTGTTAATTCCTTTTTTGTTAATTCCTTTTTTGTTGATTCCTTTTTTGTTAACTTTTTTTTGACACTCCTTTTTTGTTAATTACTTTATTGTTTACTCCTTTTTTGTGCACTCCTTTTTTGTTAATTCCTTTTTTGTTAATTCCTTTTTTGTTAATTCCTTTTTTGTTAACTCCTTTTTTGTACACTCCTTTTTTGTTTAATCCTTTTTTGTAAACTCCTTATTTGTATAATCCTTTTTTGTTAATTCCTTTTTTGTTAACTCCTTTTTTGTACACTCCTTTTTTGTTAATTCCTTTTTTGTTAGCTCCTTTTTTGTGCATTCCTTTTTTGTTAACTCCTTTGTTGTAGACTCCTTTTTTGTTAATTCCTTTTTTGTAAACTCCTTTTTTGTGCACTCTTTTTTTGTTAATTCATTTTTTTAAATTCCTTTTTCGTTATTTCCATTTTTTTTAACTCCTTTTTGTACACTCTTTTTTTGTTAATTCCTTTTTTGTAAACTCCTTTTTTGTACAATCCTCTATTGTTAATTCCTTTTTTGTTAACTTTATTTTGTACACTCCTCTATTGTTAATTCCTTTTTTGTTTACTTTTTTTTGTGCACTCCTTTTTTGTTAATTCATTTTTTGTTAATTCCTCTTTTGTTAATTCCTTTTTTTTTAACTCCTTTTTTGTTTACTCCTTTTTTGTTAATTTCTTTTATGTTGACTCCTTTCTTTAACTCTATTTTAGCTAATTCCTTTTTTATTAACTTTTTTTTGTTAACTCTCTTTTTGTCACTCTTTATTTGTTTATTCATTTTTTGTTTCTCCTTTTTTGTTATCTCCTTTTTTGTTAATTCCTTATTTGTATACTCCTTGTTTTTTTTAATTCCTTTTTTTTAACTCCTTTTTTGTACACTCCTATTTTGTAAATCCCTTTTTTGTAAACTCCTTTTTCGTACAATCCTTTTTTGTTAATTCCTTTTTTGTTAACTCCTTTTTTGTACACTCCTTTTTTGTATATTCCTTTTTTGTTAACTCCTTTTTTGTTAACTCCTTTTTTGTACACTCCTTTTTTGTTAATTCCTTTTTTGTTAACTCCTTTTTTGTACACTCCTTTTTTATTAATTCCTTTTTTCTTAACTCCTTTTTTGTGCACTTCTTTTTTGTTAATTCCTTTTTTGTTAATTCCTTTTTTTTTAATTCCTCTTTTGTTAACTCCTTTTTTGTACACTCCTTTTTTGTTAACTCCTTTTTTGTAAACTCCTTTTTTGTATAATCCTTTTTTGTTAATTCCTTTTTTGTTAACTCCTTTTTTGTACACTCCTTTTTTTTAATTCCTTTTTTGTTAACTCCTTTTTTGTACACTCCTTTTTTGTTAATTCCTTTTTTGTTTATTCCTTTTTTGTTAACTCTTTTTTTGTTCACTCCTTTTTTGTTAATCCCTTTTTTGTTAACTCCGTTTTTGTACACTCCTTTTTTGTTAATTCCTTTTTTGTTAACTCCTTTTTTGTACACTCCTTTTTTGTTAATTCCTTTTTTGTTTATTCCTTTTTTTTAACTCCTTTTTTGTTCACTCCTTTTTTGTTAATCCCTTTTTTATTAACTCCTTTTTTTGTACACTCCTTTTTTTTAATTCCTTTTTTGTTAAGTCCTTTTTTTTACACTCCTTTTTTGTTAATTCCTTTTTTGTTAACTCCTATTTTGTACAATCCCTTTTTGTTAATTCCTTTTTTGTACACTTTTTTTTGTTAATTCCTTTTTTGTGAACTCCTTTTTTGTACACTCCTTTTTCGTTATTTCCTTTTTTGTTAACTCTTTTTTTGTGCACTCCTTTTTGTTAATTCCTTTTTTGTTAATTCCTTTTTTTTTAATTCCTTTTTTGTTAACTCCTTTTTTGTACACTCCTTTTTTGTACACTCCTTTTTTGTTAATTCCTTTTTTGTAAACTCCTTTTTTGTACAATTCTTTTTTGTTAATTCCTTTTTTGTTAACTCCTTTTTTGTACACTCCTTTTTTTTAATTACTTTTTTGTTAACTCCTTTTTTGTACACTCTTTTTTTGTTAATTACTTTTTCGTAAACTCCTTTTTCGTACAATCCTTTTTTAATATTCCTTTTTTGTTTAATCCTTTTTTGTAGACTCCTTTTTTGTGAATATCTTTTTTGTTAACTCCTTTTTTGTACACTTTTTTTTGTTGATTTTCTTTTTTGTTAACTCCTTTTTGTGCTCTCCTTTTATGTTAATTCCTTTTATATTAATTCCTTTTTTGTTAATTGCTTTTTTGTTAACTCCTTTTTTGTTTACTCCTTTTTCGTGAACTCCTTTTTGTACATCCTTTTTTGTTTATTCCTTTTTTTTTATTCCTATTTTATTAACTCCTTTTTTGTTCACTCCTTTTTTGTTAATTCCTTTTTTTTGACTCCTTTTTTTAACTCCGTTTTAGCTAATACCTTTTTAATTAACTTTTTTTTGTTTACTCTATTTTTGTGAACCCTTTTTTGGTTTATTCATTTTTTGTTTCTCCTTTTTTGTTATCTCCTTTTTTGTAATTTCCATTTTTGTTTAACTCTTTTCTTGTTATCTTCATTTTTGCTTACTCTATATTTGTTAGCTTGTTTTTGTTTAATTCCTTTTTTGTTAACTCTTATTTTGTTCCCTTCATTTTGCTAATTCCTTTTAGTTAACTCTTTTTTTTAACTCCTTTTTTGTTGACTCCTTTTTTGTAAACTCCTTTTTTGTACACTCCTTTTTTGTTTATTCCTTTTTTGTTAACTCCTTTTTTGTACAATCCTTTTTTGTTAATTCCTTTTTTGTACACTCTTTTTTGTTAATTCCTATTTTGTTTACTCCTTTTTGTACACTTCTTTTTTGTTAATACCTATTTTGTTTACTCCTTTTTTGTACACTCCTTTTTGTTAATTCCTTTTTTGTAAACTCCTTTTCTGTACAATCCTTTTTTGTTAATTCCTTTTTTGTTAACTCCTTTTTTGTACACTCCTTTTTTGTTAATTCCTTTTTTGTTAACTCCTTTTTTGTACACTCCTTTTTGTTAATTCCTTTTTTTTAACTCCTTTTTTGTGCACTCCTTTTTTGTTTATTCCTTTTTTGCTAACTCCTTTTTTGTTTAATCCTTTTTTGTTAATTCCTTTTTTGTTAACTCCTTATTTGTACACTCCTTTTTCGTTAATTCCTTTTTTGTTAACTCCTTTATTGTACACTCCTTTTTTGTTGATTCCTTTTTTGTTAACTCCTTTTTTGTGCACTCTTTTTTTGTTAATTCCTTTTTTGTTAATTTCTTTTTTATTAATTCCTTTTTTGTTAACTCCTTTTTTGTAAACTCCTTTTTTGTACAATCCTTTTTTGTTTATTCCTTTTATTTTAACTCCTTTTTTGTACACTCCTTTTTTGTTAATTCCTATTTTGTTTACTCCTTTTTGTACACTCCTTTTTTGTTAATTCCTTTTTTGTTAACTCTTTTTTTGTGCACTCCTTTTTTGTTAATTCCTTTTTTGTTACTTCCTTTTTTGTTTATTCCTTTTTTGTTAACTCCCTTTTTGTACACTCCTTTTTTGTTAATTTCTTTTTTGTTAACTCTTTTTTTTTACACTCCTTTTTTGTTAATTCCTTTTTTGTTAACTCCTTTTTTGTACACTCCTTTTTTGTTTATTCCTTTTTTGTTAACTCCTTTTTTGTGCACTCCTTTTTTGTTAATTCCTTTTTTGTTAATTCCTTTTTTGTTAACTCCTTTTGTGTGAACTCCTTTTTTGTACACTCCTTTTTTGTTGATTCCTTTTTTGTAAACTCTTTATTTGTACAATCCTTTTTTATTCATTAATTTTTTGTTAACTCCTTTTTTGTGCACTCCTTTTTTGTTAATTCCTTTTTTGTTAATTCCTTTTTTGTTGATTCCTTTTTTGTTAACTTTTTTTGTACACTCCTTTTTTATAATTACTTAATTGTTTACTCCTTTTTTGTGCACTCCTTTTTTGTTAATTCCTTTTTTGTTAATTCCTTTTTTGTTAATTCCTTTTTTGTTAACTCCTTTTTTGTACACTCCTTTTTTGTTTAATCCTTTTTTGTAAACTCCTTATTTGTATAATCCTTTTTTGTTAATTCCTTTTTTGTTAACTCCTTTTTTGTACACTCCTTTTTTGTTAATTCCTTTTTTGTTAGCTCCTTTTTTGTGCATTCCTTTTTTGTTAACTCCTTTGTTGTAGACTCCTTTTTTGTTAATTCCTTTTTTGTAAACTCCTTTTTTGTGCACTCCTTTTTTGTTAATTCCTTTTTTTTAATTCCTTTTTCGTTATTTCCATTTTTGTTAACTCCTTTTTGTACACTCTTTTTTTGTTAATTCCTTTTTTGTAAACTCCTTTTTTGTACAATCCTCTATTGTTAATTCCTTTTTTGTTAACTTTATTTTGTACACTCCTCTATTGTTATTTCCTTTTTTGTTTACTTTTTTTTGTGCACTCCTTTTTTGTTAATTCATTTTTTGTTAATTCCTCTTTTGTTAATTCCTTTTTTTTAACTCCTTTTTTGTTTACTCCTTTTTTGTTAATTTCTTTTATGTTGACTCCTTTCTTTAACTCCATTTTAGCTAATTCCTTTTTTATTAACTTTTTTTTGTTAACTCTCTTTTTGTCACTCTTTATTTGTTTATTCATTTTTTGTTTCTCCTTTTTTGTTATCTCCTTTTTTGTTAATTCCTTATTTGTATACTCCTTTTTTTTTTTAATTCCTTTTTTTTAACTCCTTTTTTGTACACTCCTATTTTGTAAATCCCTTTTTTGTAAACTCCTTTTTCGTACAATCCTTTTTTGTTAATTCCTTTTTTGTTAACTCCTTTTTTGTACACTCCTTTTTTGTATATTCCTTTTTTGTTAACTCCTTTTTTGTTAACTCCTTTTTTGTACACTCCTTTTTTGTTAATTCCTTTTTTGTTAACTCCTTTTTTGTACACTCCTTTTTTGTTAATTCCTTTTTTGTTAACTCCTTTTTTGTACACTCCTTTTTGTTAATTCCTTTTTTTTAACTCCTTTTTTGTGCACTCCTTTTTTGTTTATTCCTTTTTTGCTAACTCCTTTTTTGTGCAATCCTTTTTTGTTAATTCCTTTTTTGTTAACTCCTTATTTGTACACTCCTTTTTCGTTAATTCCTTTTTTGTTAACTCCTTTATTGTACACTCCTTTTTTGTTGATTCCTTTTTTGTTAACTCCTTTTTTGTGCTCTCTTTTTTTTGGTTAATTCCTTTTTTGTTAATTTCTTTTTTATTAATTCCTTTTTTGTTAACTCCTTTTTTGTAAACTCCTTTTTTGTACAATCCTTTTTTGTTTATTCCTTTTATTTTAACTCCTTTTTTGTACACTCCTTTTTTGTTAATTCCTATTTTGTTTACTCCTTTTTGTACACTCCTTTTTTGTTAATTCCTTTTTTGTTTACTCTTTTTTTGTGCACTCCTTTTTTGTTAATTCCTTTTTTGTTACTTCCTTTTTTGTTTGTTCCTTTTTTGTTAACTCCCTTTTTGTACACTCCTTTTTTGTTAATTTCTTTTTTGTTAACTCTTTTTTTTTACACTCCTTTTTTGTTAATTCCTTTTTTGTTAACTCCTTTTTTGTACACTCCTTTTTTGTTTATTCCTTTTTTGTTAACTCCTTTTTTGTGCACTCCTTTTTTGTTAATTCCTTTTTTGTTAATTCCTTTTTTGTTAACTCCTTTTTTGTGAACTCCTTTTTTGTACACTCCTTTTTTGTTGATTCCTTTTTTGTAAACTCTTTATTTGTACAATCCTTTTTTATTAATTAATTTTTTGTTAACTCCTTTTTTGTGCACTCCTTTTTTGTTAATTCCTTTTTTGTTTATTCCTTTTTTGTTGATTCCTTTTTTGTTAACTTTTTTTGTACACTCCTTTTTTGTTAATTACTTTATTGTTTACTCCTTTTTTGTGCACTCCTTTTTTGTTAATTCCTTTTTTGTTAATTCCTTTTTTGTTAATTCCTTTTTTGTTAACTCCTTTTTTGTACACTCCTTTTTTGTTTAATCCTTTTTTGTAAACTCCTTATTTGTATAATCCTTTTTTGTTAATTCCTTTTTTGTTAACTCCTTTTTTGTACACTCCTTTTTTGTTAATTCCTTTTTTGTTAGCTCCTTTTTTGTGCATTCCTTTTTTGTTAACTCCTTTGTTGTAGACTCCTTTTTTGTTAATTCCTTTTTTGTAAACTCCTTTTTTGTGCACTCTTTTTTTGTTAATTCCTTTTTTTTAATTCCTTTTTCGTTATTTCCATTTTTGTTAACTCCTTTTTGTACACTCTTTTTTTGTTAATTCCTTTTTTGTAAACTCCTATTTTGTACAATCCTCTATTGTTAATTCCTTTTTTGTTAACTTTATTTTGTACACTCCTCTATTGTTAATTCCTTTTTTGTTTACTTTTTTTTGTGCACTCCTTTTTTGTTAATTCATTTTTTGTTAATTCCTCTTTTGTTAATTCCTTTTTTTTTAACTCCTTTTTTGTTTACTCCTTTTTTGTTAATTTCTTTTATGTTGACTCCTTTCTTTAACTCCATTTTAGCTAATTCCTTTTTTATTAACTTTTTTTTGTTAACTCTCTTTTTGTCACTCTTTATTTGTTTATTCATTTTTTGTTTCTCCTTTTTTGTTATCTCCTTTTTTGTTAATTCCTTATTTGTATACTCCTTGTTTTTTTTAATTCCTTTTTTTTAACTCCTTTTTTGTACACTCCTATTTTGTAAATCCCTTTTTTGTAAACTCCTTTTTCGTACAATCCTTTTTTGTTAATTCCTTTTTTTTTAACTCCTTTTTTGTAAACTCCTTTTTTGTATAATCCTTTTTTGTTAATTCCTTTTTTGTTAACTCCTTTTTTGTACACTCCTTTTTTTTAATTCCTTTTTTGTTAACTCCTTTTTTGTACACTCCTTTTTTGTTAATTCCTTTTTTGTTTATTCCTTTTTTGTTAACTCCTTTTTTGTTCACTCCTTTTTTGTTAATCCCTTTTTTGTTAACTCCGTTTTTGTACACTCCTTTTTTGTTAATTCCTTTTTTGTTAACTCCTTTTTTGTACACTCCTTTTTTGTTAATTCCTTTTTTGTTTATTCCTTTTTTTTAACTCCTTTTTTGTTCACTCCTTTTTTGTTAATCCCTTTTTTATTAACTCCTTTTTTTGTACACTCCTTTTTTTTTAATTCCTTTTTTGTTAAGTCCTTTTTTTTACACTCCTTTTTTGTTAATTCCTTTTTTGTTAACTCCTATTTTGTACAATCCCTTTTTGTTAATTCCTTTTTTGTACACTTTTTTTTGTTAATTCCTTTTTTGTGAACTCCTTTTTTGTACACTCCTTTTTCGTTATTTCCTTTATGTTAACTCTTTTTTTGTGCACTCCTTTTTGTTGATTCCTTTTTTGTTAATTCCTTTTTTTTTAATTCCTTTTTTGTTAACTCCTTTTTTGTACACTCCTTTTTTGTACACTCCTTTTTTGTTAATTCCTTTTTTGTAAACTCCTTTTTTGTACAATTCTTTTTTGTTAATTCCTTTTTTGTTAACTCCTTTTTTGTACACTCCTTTTTTTTTAATTACTTTTTTGTTAACTCCTTTTTTGTACACTCTTTTTTTGTTAATTACTTTTTCGTAAACTCCTTTTTCGTACAATCCTTTTTTAATATTCCTTTTTTGTTTAATCCTTTTTTGTAGACTCCTTTTTTGTTAATATCTTTTTTGTTAACTCCTTTTTTGTACACTTTTTTTTGTTGATTTTCTTTTTTGTTAACTCCTTTTTGTGCTCTCCTTTTATGTTAATTCCTTTTATATTAATTCCTTTTTTGTTAATTGCTTTTTTGTTAACTCCTTTTTTGTTTACTCCTTTTTCGTGAACTCCTTTTTGTACATCCTTTTTTGTTTATTCCTTTTTTTTTATTCCTATTTTATTAACTCCTTTTTTGTTCACTCCTTTTTTGTTAATTCCTTTTTTTTGACTCCTTTTTTTAACTCCGTTTTAGCTAATACCTTTTTAATTAACTTTTTTTGTTTACTCTATTTTTGTAAACCCTTTTTTGGTTTATTCATTTTTTGTTTCTCCTTTTTTGTTATCTCCTTTTTTGTAATTTCCATTTTTGTTTAACTCTTTTCTTGTTATCTTCATTTTTGCTTACTCTATATTTGTTAGCTTGTTTTTGTTTAATTCCTTTTTTGTTAACTCTTATTTTGTTCCCTTCATTTTGCTAATTCCTTTTCGTTAACTCTTTTTTTTAACTCCTTTTTTGTTGACTCCTTTTTTGTAAACTCCTTTTTTGTACACTCCTTTTTTGTTTATTCCTTTTTTGTTAACTCCTTTTTTGTACAATCCTTTTTTGTTAATTCCTTTTTTGTACACTTTTTTGTTAATTCCTATTTTGTTTACTCCTTTTTGTACACTCCTTTTTTGTTAATTCCTATTTTGTTTACTCCTTTTTGTACACTCCTTTTTTGTTAATTCCTTTTTTGTTAACTCTTTTTTTGTGCACTCCTTTTTTGTTAATTCGTTTTTCGTTAATTCCTTTTTTGTTTATTCCTTTTTTGTTAATTCCTTTTTTGTACACTCCTTTTTTGTTAATTTCTTTTTTGTTAATTTTTTTTTTTACACTCCTTTTTTGTTAATTCCTTTTTTGTTAACTCCTTTTTTGTACACTCCTTTTTTGTTAATTCCTTTTTTGTTAACTCCTCTTATGTAAACTACATTTTTGTTAATTCCTTTTTTGTGCACTCCTTTTTTGTTAATTCCTTTTTTGTTAATTCCTTTTTTGTTAATTCCTTTTTTGTTAACTCCTTTTTTGTTCACTCCTTTTTTGTTAATTCCTTTTTTGTTAACTCCTTTTTTGTACACTCTTTTGTTGTTTATTCCTTTTTTGTAAACTCCTTTTTTGTACAATACTTTTTTTTCAATCATTTTTGGTTCACTTCTTTTTTGTTAACTCGATTTTTAACTCCTTTTTTGTTAACTGCTTTTTGTTGACTTTTTTTTTGGTAACTCCCTTCTTGTTATCTCCCTTTTTATAACTCCTTTTTTGTTAATTCCTTTTTTGTAAACTCCTTTTTTGTACAATCCTTTTTTGTTAATTCCTTTTTTGTTGACTTCTTTTTTGTACACTCCTTTTTTGTTAATTCCTTTTTTGTTTACTCCTTTTTTTTACACTCCTTTTTTTAATTCCTTTTTTGTAAACTCCTTTTTTGTACAATCCTTTTTTGTTAATTCCTTTTTTGTTAACTTCTTTTTTGAACACTAATTTTTTGTTAATTTTTTTTTTAAATCTTTTTTTGTGCACTCCTTTTTTGTTAATTCCTTTATATAAGTTCTTTTTTTTGTTCATTCGTTTTTTGTTAACTCCTTTTTTGTTCACTCCTTTTTTGTTAATTCGTTTTTTGGTAAGTCCATTTTTGCATACTACCTTTTTGTTAATTCCTTTTTTGCTAACTCTTACTTTGTTCCCTACATTTTGTTAATTCCTTTAACGTTAACTCCTATTTTTAACTCCTTTTTTGGAAACTCCTTTTTTGTTGACTCCTTTTTTGTAAACTCCTTTTTTACACTCCTTTCTTGTTATTTCCTTTTTTTTAACTCCTTTTTTGTGCACTCCTTTTTTGTTAATACCTTTTTTGTTCATTCCTTTTTTGTTAATTCATTTTTGTTGTTTCCTATTTGATTAAACCTTTTTTTGTTAACAAATTTTTTTTAACTCCTATTTTGTTTGATTTTTTTTAACTCTTTTTTTGTTAATTTTTTTTGCGACTCCTTTTAATTATTTCCTTTTTTGTTCAATCCTTTTTTGTTAACTCCTTTTCTCTTGACTCTTTTTAGTTAATTTTTTTTTGTTAATTCCTATTTTGTTTACTCCGTCTTCGTAAACTCCTTTTTTGTTAATTCCTTTTTTCTTTGAATCCTTTTTTGTTAACTCCTTTTGTTGTAAACTCCTTTTTTGTTAATTCCTTTTTTGTTAACTCCTTTTTTGTGCACTCCTTTTTTGTAAATTCCTTTTTTGATAATTCTTTTTTGTTAATTCCTTTTTTGTTAACTCCTTTTTTGTACACTCCTTTTTTGTTAATTCCTTTTTTGTTAACCATTTTTTGTACACTCCTTTTTTTTAATTCCTTTTTCGTTAACTCCTTTTTTGTACACTGCTCTTTTGTTAATTCCTTTTTTGTAAACTCCTTTTTCGCTCAATCCTTTTTTGTTAATTCCTTTTTTGTTAACTCCTTTTTTTTACACTCTTTTTTGTTAATTCCTTTTTTGTTGACTCCTTTTTTGTGCACTCCTCTTTTGTTAATTCCTTTTTTGCTAATTTTTTTTTTTGTTAATTCCTTTTTTGTTAACTCCTTTTTTGTACACTCCTTTGTTTTTAATTCCTTTTTTTGTAAACTCCTTTTTTGTACAATCGTTTTTTGTTAATTCCTTTTTTGTTAACTCCTTTTTTGTACACTCCTTTTTTGTTAATTCCTTTTTTGTTAACTCGTTTTTTGTACACTCCTTTTTGTTAATTCCTTTTTTTTAACTCCTTTTTTGTGCACTCCTTTTTTGTTAATTCCTTTTTTGGTAACTCCTTTTTTGTGCAATCCTTTTTTGTTAATTCCTTTTTTGTTAACTCCTTTTTTGTACACTCCTTTTTCGTTAATTCCTTTTTTGTTAACTCCTTTTTTGTACACTCCTTTTTTGTTAATTCCTTTTTTATTAACTCCTTTTTTGTGCACTCTTTTTTTGTTAATTCCTTTTTTGTTAATTTCTTTTTATTAATTCCTTATTTGTTAACTCCTTTTTTGTAAACTCCTTTTTTGTACAATGCTTTTTTGTTTATTCCTTTTATTTTAATTCCTTTTTTGTACCCTCGTTTTTTGTTAATTCCTATTTTGTTTACTCCTTTTTGTACACTCCTTTTTTGTTAATTCCTTTCTTGATAACTCATTTTTTGTAAACTCCTTTTTTGTTAATTCCTTTTTTGTTAATTCCTTTTTTGTTTATTCCTTTTTTGTTAACTCCTTTTTTGTACACTCCTTTTTTGTTAATTCCTATTTTGTTTACTCCTTTTTGTACACTCCTTTTTTGTTAATTCCTTTTTTGTAAACTCCTTTTCTGTACAATCCTTTTTTGTTAATTCCTTTTTTGTTAAATCCTTTTTTGTACACTCCTTTTTTGTTTATTCCTTTTTTGTTAACTCCTTTTTTGTACACTCCTTTTTGTTAATTCCTTTTTTTTAACTCCTTTTTTGTGCACTCCTTTTTTGTTTATTCCTTTTTTGCTAACTCCTTTTTTGTGCAATCCTTTTTTGTTAATTCCTTTTTGTTAACTCCTTATTTGTACACTCCTTTTTCGTTAATTCCTTTTTTGTTAACTCCTTTATTGTACACTCCTTTTTTGTTGATTCCTTTTTTGTTAACTCCTTTTTTGTGCACTCTTTTTTTGTTAATTCCTTTTTTGTTAATTTCTTTTTTATTAATTCCTTTTTTGTTAACTCCTTTTTTGTAAACTCCTTTTTTGTACAATCCTTTTTTGTTTATTCCTTTTATTTTAACTCCTTTTTTGTACACTCCTTTTTTGTTAATTCCTATTTTGTTTACTCCTTTTTGTACACTCCTTTTTTGTTAATTCCTTTTTTGTTAACTCTTTTTTTGTGCACTCCTTTTTTGTAAATTCCTTTTTTGTTACTTCCTTTTTTGTTTATTCCTTTTTTGTTAACTCCCTTTTTGTACACTCCTTTTTTGTTAATTTCTTTTTTGTTAACTCTTTTTTTTTACACTCCTTTTTTGTTAATTCCTTTTTTGTTAACTCCTTTTTTGTACACTCCTTTTTTGTTAATTCCTTTTTTGTTAACTCCTCTTATGTACACTACATTTTTGTTAATTCCTTTTTTGTACACTCCTTTTTTGTTAAATCCTTTTTTGTTAATTCCTTTTTTGGTAACTCCTTTTTTGTTCGCTCCTTTTTTGTTAATTCCTTTTTTGTTAACTCCTTTTTTGTACACTCCTTTTTTGTTAATTCCTTTTTTGTTAACTCCTCTTATGTAAACTACATTTTTGTTAATTCCTTTTTTGTGCACTCCTTTTTTGTTAATTCCTTTTTTGTTAATTCCTTTTTTGTTAATTCCTTTTTTGTTAACTCCTTTTTTGTTCACTCCTTTTTTGTTAATTCCTTTTTTGTTAACTCCTTTTTTGTACACTCTTTTGTTGTTTATTCCTTTTTTGTAAACTCCTTTTTTGTACAATACTTTTTTTTCAATCATTTTTGGTTCACTTCTTTTTTGTTAACTCGATTTTTAACTCCTTTTTTGTTAACTGCTTTTTGTTGACTTTTTTTTTGGTAACTCCCTTCTTGTTATCTCCCTTTTTATAACTCCTTTTTTGTTAATTCCTTTTTCGTAAACTCCTTTTTTGTACAATCCTTTTTTGTTAATTCCTTTTTTGTTGACTTCTTTTTTGTACACTCCTTTTTTGTTAATTCCTTTTTTGTTTACTCCTTTTTTGTACACTCCTTTTTTTAATTCCTTTTTTGTAAACTCCTTTTTTGTACAATCCTTTTTTGTTAATTCCTTTTTTGTTAACTTCTTTTTTGAACACTACTTTTTTGTTAATTTTTTTTTTAAATCTTTTTTTGTGCACTCCTTTTTTGTTAATTCCTTTATATAAGTTCTTTTTTTTGTTCATTCGTTTTTTGTTTACTCCTTTTTTGTTCACTCCTTTTTTGTTAATTCGTTTTTTGGTAAGTCCATTTTTGCATACTACCTTTTTGTTAATTCCTTTTTTGTTAACTCTTACTTTGTTCCCTACATTTTGTTAATTCCTTTAACGTTAACTCCTATTTTTAACTCCTTTTTTGGAAACTCCTTTTTTGTTGACTCCTTTTTTGTATACTCCTGTTTTACACTCCTTTCTTGTTATTTCCTTTTTTTTAACTCCTTTTTTGTACACTCCTTTTTTGTTAATACCTTTTTTGTTCATTCCTTTTTTGTTAATTCATTTTTGTTGTTTCCTATTTGATTAAACCTTTTTTTGTTAACAAATTTTTTTTAACTCCTATTTTGTTTGATTTTTTTTAACTCTTTTTTTGTTAATTTTTTTTGCGACTCCTTTTAATTATTTCCTTTTTTGTTCAATCCTTTTTTGTTAACTCCTTTTCTCTTGACTCTTTTTAGTTAATTTTTTTTTGTTAATTCCTATTTTGTTTACTCCGTCTTCGTAAACTCCTTTTTTGTTAATTCCTTTTTTCTTTGAATCCTTTTTTGTTAACTCCTTTTGTTGTAAACTCCTTTTTTGTTAATTCCTTTTTTGTTAACTCCTTTTTTGTGCACTCCTTTTTTGTAAATTCCTTTTTTGATAATTCTTTTTTGTTAATTCCTTTTTTGTTAACTCCTTTTTTGTACACTCCTTTTTTGTAAATTCCTTTTTTGTTAACCATTTTTTGTACACTCCTTTTTTTTAATTCCTTTTTCGTTAACTCCTTTTTTGTACACTGCTCTTTTGTTAATTCCTTTTTTGTAAACTCCTTTTTCGCTCAATCCTTTTATGTTAATTCCTTTTTTGTTAACTCCTTTTTTTTACACTCTTTTTTGTTAATTCCTTTTTTGTTGACTCCTTTTTTGTGCACTCCTCTTTTGTTAATTCCTTTTTTGCTAATTTTTTTTTTTGTTAATTCCTTTTTTGTTAACTCCTTTTTTGTACACTCCTTTGTTTTTAATTCCTTTTTTTGTAAACTCCTTTTTTGTACAATCGTTTTTTGTTAATTCCTTTTTTGTTAACTCCTTTTTTGTACACTCCTTTTTTGTTAATTCCTTTTTTGTTAACTCGTTTTTTGTACACTCCTTTTTGTTAATTCCTTTTTTTTAACTCCTTTTTTGTGCACTCCTTTTTTGTTAATTCCTTTTTTGGTAACTCCTTTTTTGTGCAATCCTTTTTTGTTAATTCCTTTTTTGTTAACTCCTTTTTTGTACACTCCTTTTTCGTTAATTCCTTTTTTGTTAACTCCTTTTTTGTACACTCCTTTTTTGTTAATTCCTTTTTTATTAACTCCTTTTTTGTGCACTCTTTTTTTGTTAATTCCTTTTTTGTTAATTTCTTTTTATTAATTCCTTATTTGTTAACTCCTTTTTTGTAAACTCCTTTTTTGTACAATGCTTTTTTGTTTATTCCTTTTATTTTAATTCCTTTTTTGTACCCTCGTTTTTTGTTAATTCCTATTTTGTTTACTCCTTTTTGTACACTCCTTTTTTGTTAATTCCTTTCTTGATAACTCATTTTTTGTAAACTCCTTTTTTGTTAATTCCTTTTTTGTTAATTCCTTTTTTGTTTATTCCTTTTTTGTTAACTCCTTTTTTGTACACTCCTTTTTTGTTAATTCCTATTTTGTTTACTCCTTTTTGTACACTCCTTTTTTGTTAATTCCTTTTTTGTAAACTCCTTTTCTGTACAATCCTTTTTTGTTAATTCCTTTTTTGTTAAATCCTTTTTTGTACACTCCTTTTTTGTTTATTCCTTTTTTGTTAACTCCTTTTTTGTACACTCCTTTTTGTTAATTCCTTTTTTTTTAACACCTTTTTTGTGCACTCCTTTTTTGTTTATTCCTTTTTTGCTAACTCCTTTTTTGTGCAATCCTTTTTTGTTAATTCCTTTTTGTTAACTCCTTATTTGTACACTCCTTTTTCGTTAATTCCTTTTTTGTTAACTCCTTTATTGTACACTCCTTTTTTGTTGATTCCTTTTTTGTTAACTCCTTTTTTGTGCACTCTTTTTTTGTTAATTCCTTTTTTGTTAATTTCTTTTTTATTAATTCCTTTTTTGTTAACTCCTTTTTTGTAAACTCCTTTTTTGTACAATCCTTTTTTGTTTATTCCTTTTATTTTAACTCCTTTTTTGTACACTCCTTTTTTGTTAATTCCTATTTTGTTTACTCCTTTTTGTACACTCCTTTTTTGTTAATTCCTTTTTTGTTAACTCTTTTTTTGTGCACTCCTTTTTTGTTAATTCCTTTTTTGTTACTTCCTTTTTTGTTTATTCCTTTTTTGTTAACTCCCTTTTTGTACACTCCTTTTTTGTTAATTTCTTTTTTGTTAACTCTTTTTTTTTACACTCCTTTTTTGTTAATTCCTTTTTTGTTAACTCCTTTTTTGTACACTCCTTTTTTGTTAATTCCTTTTTTGTTAACTCCTCTTATGTACACTACATTTTTGTTAATTCCTTTTTTGTACACTCCTTTTTTGTTAATTCCTTTTTTGTTAATTCCTTTTTTGGTAACTCCTTTTTTGTTCACTCCTTTTTTGTTAATTCCTTTTTTGTTAACTCCTTTTTTGTACACTCTTTTGTTGTTTATTCCTTTTTTGTAAACTCCTTTTTTGTACAATATTTTTGTTAATTCCTTTTTTGTTAACTTCTTTTTTGAACACTACTTTTTTGTCGATTTTTTTTTTTTAAATCCGTTTTTGTGCACTCCTTTTTTGTTAATTCCTTTATATAAGTTCTTTTTTTTGTTAATTCGTTTTTTGTTAACTCCTTTTTTGTTCACTCCTTTTTTGTTAATACCTTTTTTGTTAAGTCCATTTTTGCATACTCCTTTTTTGTTAATTCCTTTTTTGTTTACTCTTACTTTGTTCCATACATTTTGCTAATTCCTTTAACGTTAACTCTTATTTTTAACTCCTTTTTTGGTAACTCCTTTTTTGTTGACTCCTTTTTTGTAAACTCCTTTTTTACACTCCTTTTTTGATATTTCCTTTTTTTTAACTCCTTTTTTGTGCACTCCTTTTTTGTTAATACCTTTTTTGTTCATTCCTTTTTTGTTAATTCATTTTTGTTGTTTCCTATTTTGTTAAACCATTTTTTGTTAACAAATTTTTTTTAACTCCTATTTTGTTTGATTTTTTTTAACTCTTTTTTTGTTAATTTCTTTTAGTGACTCCTTTTAATTATTTCCTTTTTTGTTCAATCCTTTTTTGTTAACTCCTTTTATCTAGACTCTTTTTAGTTAATTTTTTTTTGTTAATTCCTATTTTGTTTACTCCGTCTTCGTTAACTCCTTTTTTGTTAATTTCTTTTTTTTTGAATCCTTTTTTCTTAACTCCTTTTGTTGTAAACTCCTTTTTTGTTAATTCCTTTTTTGTTAACTCCTTTTTTGTGCACTCCTTTTTTGTAAATTCCTTTTTTGATAATTCTTTTTTGTTAATTCCTTTTTTGTTAACTCCTTTTTTGTACACTCCTTTTTTGTTAATTCCTTTTTTGTTAACCATTTTTTGTACACTCCTTTTTTTTAATTCCTTTTTCGTTAACTCCTTTTTTGTACACTGCTCTTTTGTTAATTCCTTTTTTGTAAACTCCTTTTTCGCGCAATCCTTTTTTGTTAATTCCTTTTTTGTTAACTCCTTTTTGTACACTCTTTTTTTTAATTCCTTTTTTGTTGACTCCTTTTTTGTGCACTCCTCTTTTGTTAATTCCTTTCTTGTTAATTTTTTTTTTTAATTCCTTTTTTGTTAACTCCTTTTTTGTACACTCCTTTGTTTTTAATTCCTTTTTTTGTAAACTCCTTTTTTGTACAATCCTTTTTTGTTAATTCCTTTTTTGTTAACTCCTTTTTTGTACACTCCTTTTTTGTTAATTCCTTTTTTGTTAACTCCTTTTTTGTACACTCTTTTTTGTTAATTCCTTTTTTTTAACTCCTTTTTTGTGCACTCCTTTTTTGTTAATTCCTTTTTTGCTAACTCCTTTTTTGTGCAATCCTTTTTTGTTAATTCCTTTTTTGTTAACTCCTTTTTTGTACACTCCTTTTTCGTTAATTCCTTTTTTGTTAACTCCTTTTTTGTACACTCCTTTTTTGTTAATTCCTTTTTTGTTAACTCCTTTTTTGTGCACTCTTTTTTTGTTAATTCCTTTTTTGTTAATTTCTTTTTATTAATTCCTTATTTGTTAACTCCTTTTTTGTAAACTCCTTTTTTGTACAATCCTTTTTTGTTTATTCCTTTTATTTTAACTCCTTTTTTGTACACTCGTTTTTTGTTAATTCCTATTTTGTTTACTCCTTTTTGTACACTCCTTTTTTGTTAATTCCTTTCTTGATAACTCTTTTTTTGTAAACTCCTTTTTTGTTAATTCCTTTTTTGTTAATTCCTTTTTTTTTATTCCTTTTTTGTTAACTCCTTTTTTGTACACTCCTTTTTTGTTAATTCCTTTTTTGTTTACTCCTTTTTGTACACTCCTTTTTTGTTAATTCCTTTTTTGTAAACTCCTTTTCTGTACAATCCTTTTTTGTTAATTCCTTTTTTGTTAACTCCTTTTTTGTACACTCCTTTTTTTTAATTCCTTTTTTGTTAACTCCTTTTTTGTACACTCCTTTTTGTTAATTCCTTTTTTTTAACTCCTTTTTTGTGCACTCCTTTTTTGTTTATTCCTTTTTTGCTAACTCCTTTTTTGTGCAATCCTTTTTTGTTAATTCCTTTTTTGTTAACTCCTTTCTTAAACACTCATTTTTCGTTAATTCCTTTTTTGTTAACTCCTTTATTGTACACTCCTTTTTTGTTGATTCCTTTTTTGTTAACTCCTTTTTTGAGCACTCTTTTTTTGTTAATTCATTTTTTGTTAATTTCTTTTTTATTAATTCCTTTTTTGTTAACTCCTATTTTGTAAACTCCTTTTTTGTACAATCCTTTTTTGTTTTATCCTTTTATTTTAACTCCTTTTTTGTACACTCCTTTTCTGTTAATTCCTATTTTGTTTACTCCTTTTTGTACACTCCTTTTTTGTTAATTCCTTTTTTGTTAACTCTTTTTTTGTGCACTCCTTTTTTGTTAATTCCTTTTTTGTTACTTCCTTTTTTGTTTATTCCTTTTTTGTTAATTCCCTTTTTTTACACTCCTTTTTTGTTAATTTCTTTTTTGTTAACTCCTTTTTTGTACACTCCTTTTTTGTTAATTCCTTTTTTGTTAACTCCTCTTATGTACACTACATTTTTGTTAAATCTTTTTTTGTGCACTCCTTTTTTGTTAATTCCTTTTTTGTTAATTCCTTTTTTGTTAATTCCTTTTTTGGTAACTACTTTTTTGTTCACTCCTTTTTTGTTAATTCCTTTTTTGTTAACTCCTTTTTTGTACACTCTTTTGTTGTTTATTCCTTTTTTGTAAACTCCTTTTTTGTACAATACTTTTTTTTCAATCATTTTTGGTTAACTACTTTTTTGTTAACTCGATTTTTAACTCCTTTTTTGTTAACTGCTTTTTGTTGACTTCTTTTTTGGTAACTATTTTCTTGTTATCTCCCTTTTTGTAACTACTTTTTTATTAATTCCTTTTTTTTTAACTCCTTTTTTGTGCACTCATTTTTTATTAATTCCTTTTTTGTTAATTCCTTTTTTGTTAATTCCTTTTTTGTTAACTCCTTTTTTTTATACCCTTTTTTGTTAATTCCTTTTTTGTAAACTCCTTTTTTGTACAATCCTTTTTTGTTAATTCCTTTTTTGTTAACTTCTTTTTTGTACACTCCTTTTTTGTTAATTCCTTTTTTGTTTACTCCTTTTTTGTACACTCCTTTTTTTTAATTCCTTTTTTGTAAACTCCCTTTTTGTACAATCCTTTTTTGTTAATTCCTTTTTTGTTAACTTCTTTTTTGTACACTCCTTTTTTGTTAATTTTTTTTAACTCCGTTCTTGTGCACTCCTTTTTTGTTAATTCCTTTATATTAGTTCCTTTTTTGTTAATTCGTTTTTTGTTAACTCCTTTTTTGTTAACTCCTTTTTTGTTAATCCCTTTTTTGTTAACTCCTTTTTTGTACACTCCTTTTTTGTTAATTCCTTTTTTGTTAACTCTTACTTTGTTCCCTACATTTTGCTAATTCCTTTAACGTTAACTCCTATTTTTAACTCCTTTTATGTAACTCCTTTTTTGTTGACTCCTTTTTTGTAAACTCCTTTTTTACACTCCTTTATTGTTATTTCCTTTTTTTTAACTCCTTTTTTGTGCACTCCTTTTTTGTTTATTCCTTTTTTGTTCATTCCTTTTTTGTTAATTCATTTTTGTTGTTTCCTATTTTGTTAAACCTTTTTTTGTTAACAAATTTTTTTTAACTCCTATTTTGTTT